>NW_012101421.1:2423260-2478908 GCF_000951045.1 Mandrillus leucophaeus
GTCTCGATCTCCTGACCTCGTGATCTGCCCGCCTCGGCCTCCCAAAGTGCTGGGATTACAGGCATTAGCTACCGTGCCCGGCCACTTTTTACTATTTCTAAAGCAATAATGATAATAACACAGAAAATAGAGAACCATGGCCCTAGTATAAATGATGGAATCAGAACTCATTTTTCTCATAAAATTATTATCTCTACACTTGCTTATCAGCTACTACTAAAAAGTCAAGTACCTGATAAAAAGGAGAAGAATCAACTACTTTAGATAAGATTTCACATGCAATAAATCAATTCTGCTATTCAGTACCCCTTTTTTCTAAGAACTTTGACTTTACTAAATTGCTACAGCTATTCTACAATAAAACAATCTGCACTCGACACAAAAATAATAATATTTACTAGTCATAGAAGTTTGGCAGCCAAAACTAATCATATCACTTAAAAGGTACTAAACAAGCAAAATAATTCTTTGGTGTCTAAATGTTGATTCAATAAGTTTTAGTTAAGTCTTACACTATTTAAAAGAGTATTACTGTGCAGCAGTAATTTTTCCAACCTCATTGCATAAAACCAATTGCTGCTGTGGAAAGTTAAATGTGAAAATAAGTTTGAAATAATAGTAACTTTATATCGCAACATGTATAACGTCAATTCAATCCATGGCTTGTATTTGCCACACACACACCTGCTTCCATTGGTTTATAGAAAGATCTGTGAACTAAACTGGGTATCCTACATAAGTAAAATTTGCTTACATTAATCATTCTCAAACGTTTTTGTTCTCAGGATCCATTTATATTCTTTTTTTTTCTTTTTCTTTTTTTTTTTTTTGAGATGGAGTTTCGCTCTTGTTGCCCAGGCTGGAGTGCAATGGTACGATCTCGGCTCACTGCAACTTCTGTCACCTGGGTTCAAGTGATTCTCCTGCCTCAGTCTCCCGAGTAGCTGGGATTACAGGTGCATGCCACCACACCAGGCTAATTTTGTATTTTTAGTAGAAATGGGGTTTCTCCACGTTGGTCAGGCTGGTCTCGAACTCCCAACCTCAGGTGATCCACCTGCCTCAGCCTCCCAAAGTGCTGGAATTATAGGCATGAGCCACTGCACCCTGTCCAGGATGCATCTGCACTCTTAAAAATTATTAAGAAATACAAAAGGTTTTTGACTGTATAGGTTATATCTATTGATATTTACCATTTTGGAAATGAAAACTGAGAAATTAGAAAATATATATTGATTCATTAAAAATAGAAATAATAAATAACATATTTTTGTGAAAAATAACTATCCTCCCTAGCAAAAAAAAAAAAAAAAAAAAAAAAATAAAAGCAGTGTTGTGGGTCCAAGGAACAACACAGCACTTTGGGAGGTTGAGGCAGGAGGATCACTTGAGGCCCAGGAGATAGAGACCAGCCTGGGCAACACAGTGGGGTCCCCTCCCTAGCAAAAAAAAAAAAAAAAAGGTGGTAAGAAGGGCACTGTTTAACATTTTTCATATTTCTTTAATATCTGGGTTAATTAAAAAAGAGATGGATTCTCTTATCTGCTTCTAAATTGAGTATATTGCCATTTGTCGTTTTGGTTATAGTATTTGGTGAAAATCCAGCCTCAGATATGTAGCTGGAAATGGGAGGGTATTTTCAGATAATTGTGTATATTTTTCTCTGATACTACACCCCAACTGAGCAAGTGGTAGTTTCTCAAATATTATTTACAATTTGGACTCATAAGTCATATCAGTGAAATTTTCCTACCTTGTTAAATTAAGATCCACTGGTAAGATCATACATTGGTCATTTTGGTATATTAGTTTGTGGAGTTATGCAGGTCTTCCAAATACTGATAAATGCATTATGTCATATAAAAATCCCATTTGTTAATATCATGCTTATCTTTTTAGAAAAGTCTGTGCATTTTGGAAGGATGTCAAGCTCTCAATAGCACATACAATACTTTTGATACACTTGTGGGTTGAATCTGCAGATGTGAAAGCTTCTTTATCCAAGGAATTGCAAAAAAAATATGAATTAAAACAAAAACAAAAAAACAGCCAAGTGCAGTGCACATGCCTGTGGTCTAAGCTGCCCCAGAGTCTGAGGTGAGCAAATCGCTTGGGCCCAGGAGTCCAGCCTCACCAGCATTACCCCATCTAACACAGCATTACCCCATCTCTAAATAATAAATCCAATCTAGTATAACAATATGTAATATCAGTATTTACATTGTGTTAGGTATTATAAGTAATCTAGAGATTATTTAAGGATCCAGGAGGATGTGTATAGACTATGTGCAAATACTATGCCATTGTAAGTCGGGAACTTGCATCCTTAGGTTTTGGTATCCACAGGGGTCCTAAAACCAATCCCCCATGGACACTGAAGGATGACTGAATAAGTTCTACAAAATTCTAATTTTCATTTGAAAGCCCAAATGTTTTATGGACAATATATATTATAACTTGTTTTATTTGAAGTGGCAAGCCCATTTTGTTCATTTTCAAGTAAATGTATGTCAGACGGTTTAGTCTGATTAATCACAGTTTGCCTGTTAATTGTTCTTTTAAGTAAAAATGATGTTTTATTAAAAAAATTTAAAAAGTCGAGTTCAATTCACAACTCCAAATATCACACAAGTGCTTTTCCTAGAGACAGCTTACTCTGGTGTGCAGCAGAACTGTTTTAAATGTACTTCACATTTCATCACTAAGAATACAAAAAAGACATGTACTAAAGTGTTGAGGAATTTAATGCAATTAATATTATTTTACTTTTAATGGAAAAAACCGCAACTACTTTTGCACCAACCTAATATTTACAACAACAACTGAACTTTTTTTGTTGTTTTTGTTTTTTTGTTGTTTTGTTGTTTTTTTTTCCATTTTTTATTTTTTTATTATACTTTAAGTCCTAGGGTACATGTGTAAAACGTCCAGGTTTGATATGTATAGGTATACATGTGCCATGTTGGTTTGCTGCACCCATCAACTCATCATTTACATTAGGTATTTCTCCTAATGCTATCCCTCCTCCAGTCCCCCATCCCCCGACAGGCCCTAGTGTGTGATGTTCCCCACCCTGTGTCCAAGTGTTCTCATTGTTCAGTTCCCACCTATGAGTGAAAACACGCAGTGTTTGGTTTTCTGTCCTTGTGATAGTTTGCTGAGAAGGATGGTTTCCAGCTTCATCCACGTCCCTGCAAAGGACATGAACTCATCCTTTTTATAGCTGCATAGTATTCCATGTTGTATATGTGCCACATTTTCTTTTTTTTTTCTTTTTTTTGAGAGGAGTCTCACTCTGTCGCCCAGGCTGGAGTGCAGTGGCTTGATCTCGGCTCACTGCAAGCTCCGCCTCCTGGGTTCAGGACATTCTCCTGTCTCAGCCTCCCGAGTAGCAGGGACCACAGGCGCCTGCCACTAGGCCTGGCTAATTTCTTTTGTATATTTAGTAGAGACGGGGTTTCACCGTGTTAGCCAATATGGTCTCAATCTGCTGACCTCGTGATCCGCCCCCCTTGGCCTCCCAAAGTGCTGGGATTACAGGCGTGAGCCACCGCGCCCGGCCCAACAACTGAACTCTGAATTAAAGTTCACCATGCAAGTGCCTGGCAGTGAGAAACACACTGAGTACTGCTGCACTACTGCCTTGGTTTATACTAAGGTATCAGCAGTTGTACCCACCATTGTTTTTACACCGTAAGCACAAATGTCAACACAGTGAAAAAGACAGATATCTTACTACTATTTGAAAATTGTTTATAGGTCCTTTCCCTCCCCCTCTTTCTCCTGGAAAGGGTCTTGTGGATCCCCAAAGGCTTATAGACTACACTTTAAGAACTGCTGGTCCAGACAACACTGAACAAATAAAACACTTGTTAACAAGTGAAAAATATTGTTTTCAAATCTTAAAAATTTCAGTATTTTCTGAATATGTTTATATACAATAAAACCATTAAAAATAACTGTTTCCCTTTGTCTCAAAATATTTTATTGCTTATTGAGGTTCTGGACAAATGAATGACGTAGATACTTAGAGAAAAGGAAAAAATCTCCCTAAGGCACTAGCTTCCAACTCTGATCCCAATTGGACGGCCTGGAGCTTAGAGCCCTTAAACTCATTTTTCAGGGAATAGTTTCCCCACTAGGTGTCTACAAGGAGAGAGTCGTGGTGCTAATGGTGAAGGACAAGATTCAGTAACATTAACACCTAAAGGAGATAATACAAATCCAAATCAAATAGACATTTATTTTCACCTCTCTGTTCCCATCATCTTTCTATCAGTAATACCTATTTACTTTTCATGACTATGGAAGCCAAATTAAACTAGCACATGTGTTCCACACTATGCTGGCCTGTGGCTGACTTTTACATAGAAATTTATACTGGTCTGATTTGATTTTCTAACTTTTAGGTTCAGAGATACATGTGCAGGTTTGTTATGTAGGTAAATTGCATGTCCCAGGGATTGATGAAGAGATTATTTTGTTACTCAGGTAATAAGCATAGTACCTGATAGATAATTTTTCGATCCTCACCCTGCTGCCTCCCCCTACCCTCAAGTAGAGCTTGATGTCTCTTGTTCCTTTCCTGTGCCCATATGTACTCAAAGTTTAGCTCCCACTTATAAGTGAAAGCATGCAGTATTTGGTTTTCTGTTCCTGTGTTAGTTTGCTTAGGATAATGACCTCCAGCTCCATTCATGTTGCTGCAAAGGACGTGCGTGATCTCATTATTTTTTAATGGCTGCATAGTATTCCATGGTAAATACGTATCACATTATCCAGTCTGCCATTGATGGATATTTAGGTTGATTCTATCTCTTTACTATTGTTAATAGTGCTGCAGTGAACATATGCATGCATGTGTCTTTATGGTAGAGTGATTTCTATATACCTAATAATGGGATTGCTGGGTTAAATGGTAATTCTATTTTAAGTTGAGAAATTGCCAAACTGCTTTCCACAATGGCTGAACTAATTTACGTTCCCACTAGTCGTGCATACGTGTTCCCTTTTCTCCACAACCTCACCAGCATCTGTTATTTTTCGACATTTTAATAACAGCCATTCTGACCAGTATGAGACAGTATCACATTGTGGTTTTGATTTACATTTCTCTAATGACTAGTGATGTTGAACATTTTTTTCGTATGTTTGCTGGCCACATGAATGTCTTCTTTTGAAAAGTGCCTGTTCGGCTGGATATGGTGGCTCACATCTGTAATCCTAGCATTTTGGGAGGCCGAGGCAGGTGGATCGCTTGAGGTGAGGAGTTCAAAACCAGCCTGGCCAACATGGTGAAACCCCATCTCTACTAAAAGTACACAAAAAATTAGCTGGGCATGATGGTGCACACCTGTAATCACAGCTACTTGAGAGGCTGAGACAGGAGAATTGCATAACCCCGCGAGGTGGAGGTTGCAGCAAGCTGAGATTGTGACACTGCACTCCAGCCCGGGCGACAGAGTGAGACTCTGTCTCTAAATAAATAAATAAGTAAAATAAAAGTGTTTGTTCATGTACTTTGCCAACATTTAATGGGTATTTTTTTCTTGTAAATTTATTTAAGTTCCTTCTAGTTTTTGGATATTTGACCTTTGTTGGATGTATAGTTGGCAAATATTTTCTCTAATTCTATAGGTTGTCTGTTTACTCTGTGGATAGTTTCTTTTATGTAGAATCTCTTTAGTTTAATGAAGTCCCATTTGCCAATATTCGTTTTTGTTGCAATTGCTTGTGGCATCTTTGTTATAATATCTTTGCCAGGTCCTATGTCCACAGCATGGTATTTCCTAGGTTATCTTCCAGGGTTTTTATAGTTTTTGGTTTTGGATTTAAGCCTTTAATCCATATTGAGTTAATTTTTGTATATGGTGTAAGGAAGGGGTCCAATTTTAATCTGCTGTATATGGCTAGCCAGTTGTCCCAACACCATTTCTTGAACAGAGTCATCTTCCTATTGCTTGTTTTGTCTATTTTGTCAAAGATCAGATGGCTGTAGGTGTGCAGCATTATTTCTGGTTCTCTATTCTGTTCCATTGGTTTATGTGTTTTTGTAGCAATAGAGGAAATACTTGCAAACAAGTTAAAAAATACTTTTTCAAATCTAAAAAAATCAGTCCTTTGTTAATGTGTTTATATGAAATCAAATAAAACTGTTAGTAAAAATAAATTTTTAAAATCCAAAAACATGAAGTTAAAGTAAGCAGTTAGTTATAAAACTAACAGCATTTGAAATATGAGTTGGGAATACAACTAGCATATTGACTGAGATGTTTGAGAATGTACAGTTTTGTGTTTAACCTGAATTTACTTAGTAATATGTCCTAATGGTGTAAATGAGTAGAATGCAGAGCTCTATTGTTATTTACAAATAATTACACTTAGTTTGTAAAAGATTTTGAGCTGACAGAACTTAATTGTACCCAAAATAGTTTCATAATTGCAGAAAATAAAATAAGCCCAGTTAAAAAGTTTTGCTTACAATTCAGTTATTCAAATATTTAAATAGTGTTTATCAAATTTCTCAGCCTACATCCAGTTATGGTTTTTGACAGCTATTGTTCAGTGTATTTAGAGTACATGATTATCTTACATTACAAGGGTAAATTTTTGTGTGTGTGGGTGTGTCTGGATAGACAGGCAGTGGCCATTGTCCAATAGGTTGAAACATTTCAATTGTCACTGAATCAAAACAGACCATTTGACCACATATCTAAAACTGCAGGTAAGTTAAGGAAATTTGCAAAGAAAATACACTATTTTCAGTTATTCAAGTTTCTTTCTCTATCAGGCATTAAAACGTAAGTAAAATGTGCATTCAAATCACACCTGTTTCAGTTTCTCAAAAGTGCAATTTCAGCTAATTTAACAATTCATTCCTCTTAGGGATACATTTTACTGGGAGATTTAAGCTAGTGAAATCAGCCTGAGTAAATCATGCAGTTAACTGATTTTTGATAATAGAAAAATTTGGCTGGTTGGAAATGCTTAAAGACTGTGGAAGTACAGAATGTGGTGGGTCACTAGAAAAAAATTCTGCTTCTATAACCAGGAGACAAAGGCTCAAGTCTCATGTCACTAACTTCAAGTGCCATTCTCTAAAAATCTATTCTTGGTCTATTACCCAAAAACAAGAATTAGAAAGTTGACAGAAATAATAAATTCAGGGTTACACTAAAATATAATACAGAGGGGTGGTTGAATATCACCAGCTTTTATATTCCTTCTGTCAGATGCCAGCTCTTAAAATTCTTATAAAAATTTTTGTTTGAAAAGCTAGATACCAGTGTGCTGTTTCCTGTCTATACATGTCAGATTTTAAGCTTTAGAATAGCAAAAAAATGCTCTGTCCTTGTAGTATAGGAACGTATGATGGCTTGATTATATTAGAAAACAAAAGCCAGTATCATCATTTTCAATTCAATTATTGAATGTGATTTGGTTTCTTGGGTGATCACTTTAGGTACCACCTCTACGTATCATTGCACAAAGACAGTATTCATCATCAGCTTACATAGCAAGCAAGACCTTCCTCAGTTTCCTCACTCTCTGCTGCCACATACCAGCCGATCTCTCTTCCTCAAAACCAATACCAGCCACGAAATTCATTAAGTTCAAAGATGTCATGTTTTGTGGTATATCCTAGGCTCGTGTGTGTGTGTGTGTGTGAAACGACTCCTTCACTTTGTAGAAGGGTAAGGAAGGCTGTGTAATGTTCCTTCAGGAAAACGTCCTTCTCTAGCTACTCTTGTAATCTAAGCAAGAAGTACATGGTTTCAGGGAGTTTAAGGCTCTGTGTAACCCAGAGCCCCTGTGTTAAGTTCCTGTTTATAAATTATGGGAATAGGCTAACAAGAAAGACCGTGAAATCTATAAGCATAAATGTTTCTGTTCTCTTGTTCTGATTTAAGAGGGGCATATTTCTTTTGAAGTTCTTTCGAATTCTTAACCAAAAGAGCTTATTAAAACTAAATAACTTATTATTTAGAACTTATTAAAAGACCTTATTAAAACAAAATAATCACAAAGTGAATCACTCTGGGAAGTGCAATTTAAAATCTGTAACTACAGCTTTTGAAATATTTGGGTGTTATATATACAGCATAAATATAATGATATAAGCCTTGGGGGAAATCCTAGCACTGTATACATATTGTGTAAAATATTGGTTAATAGAAAAATAATGACTTTAATAAATAATTACATGTTAAAATTATAAATAGTTTAAGTGATATAAATATAAATTGATGGAAATAAATAAAATATTCATATTGTTACAAAATTAATATCAATTTTATGTCACATATAAAAACTACTTAACTAGCTCAAGTTTTTTTATCATAAAAGCAGAGGATTTTTTTTATTTCTTGGCTTGACAAGAGAAAAAATTAAATGGATGTTTTCAGTTTATCAATAATCCATTGTGTTATTCTGGCCATTCTTACAATAACTTTATTCATCTTATAGTAGCACATTATTTTCTAGAAAAAAACACTGTTTCTGCTTTATGTTATGGTTTCTCTGTGTATTACTTATCCATGCTATAGGTTACCTGGAGAAAGATTCCTTTTTCACTCATTTCTGGATTACAGTATTTTGCATATAGAGAATCTGTTTTTGTTTTTTTCTCTTTCCTACTCCATCCTGAGACAGGATTCAAATTTATTTGTGAACAAACACAACTGAAAAAATACATTTAAACCAGCTGAGGAAAAATAAAAGAGCAACAGGCAAGCATGGGCCATAAAATAGAGCCTATCTACTTCCTGAAAGCACATAACAAATATAAGCCTACGTATCCTAGCAAACACTACTAAAAGGAAACCCGGTCAGTTCAGTGCCCCTGAGATCAAACAAACAGAACCTGCAGAATAAATCCTATTCACTCTTCCTGATGCTTACACCTGACAAAAATTTCTGGTCCTAAAGTGGGTATTGTGAATTTAATGGACAACATCCTCTTTATAGTGAACACAACAATGAACTTCATTGGAGCCATTTCTTACAGTGACCCTCAAGGTAGTAATTCTATAGAGAAGAGATAATACATGATCAGAAACAGCTTTCTGCTGGTCTGATTTAATTCAAGAAGAGATTTTATATTACCTAAAGGAATGGATTACTGAATCACAGTTTTGACCAAAGGGATTGTAGCTATAGAGAGTTTGAGTTTCTGTTTTTGACAATTTCTGCAATTGCCTGTGCTGCCAATTATAGAGGAACCAAACACCTCAGCACCTAGCAATGCTGGGGAACCAGTTGACATGCTGTTGGGGAAAATGTATAGAGGAACAGTATGTCTCTGAATAGACAGGAGCTGAGGAAATACTCCTAAATTGGTTCAACATTTCTTTAGTTTCCTGTGTTCCCCGTGCCAAGGTTAGTGACTGGCAATGAACTGAATTCGCTATACTTGTGAAACTTTGGTTTTATTTTTGATATTCAAACGACCTCTATTTACTCATGCCAAAATTCTTTTTTCTCCTTTTTTTTTTTTTTTTTTTTGAGATGGGATCTTGCTCTGTCACCCAGGCTGGAGTGCGCTGGCACGAACTTGGCTTACTCTAACCTCCGCCTCCCAGGTTCAAGCAATTCTCCTGCCTCAGCCTCCCGAGTAGCTGGGATTACAGGCACAAGCCACCATGCCTGGCTGATTTTTGTATTTTAGTAGAGGCAGGGTTTCACCATATTGACCAGGCTGGTCTCGAACTCCTGACCTCAGGTGACCCACCTGCCTCGGCCTCCCAAAATGCTGAGACTATAGACGTGAGCCACTGCGCCCATCCAATTCTTTTTAAAACAAAAGATCATTTTTAAATACAATTAATACCACTTGATATCCTTTTACTAAATATACCTGCCCTTGACTTCAGAGCTGTTTATATTTTATGTAAGTAGTTGACAAAAGTCTCCTGTCTGGAAAATGTATAATTCAGATGGCCTTAAAATGTACTCATTATATATTTAGAGTTAAATAAATGTAAATATATATAAGATTAATTTTTAAATATAAAATATATAATATGCAAATTAAACAAAAATACTTAATAGTTTGAATCAAAGCTGTAATAATCATGAAAAATTTATGTTTATACATTTATATTTATAATTATATAGTTTTCAAATATATGGCATGCTATTTCCTAACCACTAAAACCTTACTAGGGATATTCTATTCTGAACAAGTCTCATGGCCTTACCACTCTAGGAACATCTCATATAACCCTGGTGCTTTTAGATAGTATTTTATTTTTATTATGCTCATCTTCATTCAATTGTATTTTGTTTATATTTTTGTTTTCTGGAAGATCTATGGCTTCTGGTGGGTGTTTTTAAAATTTATTCTATCTTGAAATCTATTTAACAAAACATGCTGCTTCCAAATTGTTCAAGTTTTTGCTGTTTTTAACGAAGGATGCATAATTCTTTCACTTATGAAGAAATGTACACATTTAGGTCTTTCTATCTTGTAAAAAATAATCCATGATTTTTAATAACTGATATATATCCTTCCTGTATCATAATTTTTTATTTCTTCAGAGAATGTCAAATTAATCTTCTAATAATGGTCATTATGTACAGTTCTGCTTGATTGCACTGTTTAAAATAAAATCCTTGCAATATTTTAGAGTTGCATCTAGTTTGAGTTTTTGTTTTTGAGACAGGGTCTTGCTCTGTTGACCAGGCTGGAGTGCAGTGGCTTGCCCTTGGCTCACTGCAGCCTCTGCCTCCTGGGCTGAGTAATCCTCCCACCTCAGCCTCTTGAGTAGCTGGGACTACAGGTGCAGGCTACCATGCCTGGATAATTTTTGTATTTTTAGTAGAAACAGGGTTTTGCCATGTTGTCCAGGCCAGTTTCAAACTCCAGAGTTCAAGTGATCTGCCTGCCTCCGCCTCCCAAAGTGCTAGGATTACAAGCATGAGCCACTGTGCCTGGCTTGCATTCAGTTTTACAGAAACTTCCAATTACTTGCTATTTTCCTTCTCTTATAAACCATGTAGGATTTTTACGAGCAATGCTATTATGACCTTCCTCAAAAGTTTCAAAACTACAGGTGCCACGGCTTTAAAGAGTCACTGGATAAAAGGAAAAACTGCCATAAAAAAGAACAGATGTCCTCCCTTAGGGCTCTTGTTATGCTTTTTTCCTTAAAGTTAGAGCAACTTTTAAAGTTAATGTTTCCTGCATAAGCATTCCCATTGTTACTAAGTTTTCCCCAAGTCTGGTTCTGAATTTCATGAAAAGGGCAGAAATATTCCTTGCGTCCATCTCCTAACGTATCTTTGCCTTCTCTAGCTAAAGCTTCTGCTGTGACTGTTCTCCCTTTGTGTCTTGCATTGATGAGAACGCTTGGTACAGAGTTCTCTCTTCAGTGTGTCCTGGGTTCATTTGGAACTTTCTCCTCACATCATTTAGCATTTTTCCTGTATTCTTGAGTTTTACAGCCAAATCAAAAGACTAGAGTAAAAGTGATAGTCCTTGAAAAGTGCTTATCATGGGTAAGTAAGGAGATCTACAATTGGCGTTCACCAGAGAATATTAAGACACGGAGAACTTGTGTTAGGTCATTCGTGCACTGCTATAAAGAAATACCTGAGACTGGGTAATTTATAAGAAAAGTGATGTAATTGGCTCATGGTTCTGCAGGCTGTACAAGAAGCACCTACTTCTGTGGCAGCTACTTCTGAGGAGGCCTCAGGAAGCTTCCAATCTTGGTGGAAGGCAAAGGGGGAGCAGGTACATCACACGGCGAGAATGGAGCAAGAGAGAGAGAGTCGGCGGGTGGTACTTTTAAACGACCAGATCTTGTAACAAATTACTCACTGTCACAAAGACAGCACCAAGCCATAACGGATCTTCACCTATGGCCCAAACACCTCCCATCAAGCCCCACCTTCAGCACTGGGGATTACATTTCAACATAAGATTTGGATGGGGACAAATATCCAAACTATATCAGAAATTAAATTAATTGTCCAAGATCCAACACATTCAAAGTTAAACAACAGAGATTTGAAATGAGTCCATTTGATTCCAGAGCATGGGCTCTTAAATGTTATATTTCTATTATTTATAGAAGCTTCCCAAGGACTATGAATGAGGACAGAGGATGAGATTTGGAATAGTGAACAGAGAGAACGGAAAGAGGACACTGAACAAAGATAGGTCATCACGTGAGACACTTCTGAAACCCCAGCACAGGAACCAGCTGAGGATAAGACAAATTCTTCATTTTAAGAAAGAGGAGAGTAATTGTCAACGCCAGCCCATTCTCATTTGGTTTCATAGTCTTGATTTTATCAAATTATATAAGAACAAATACTTTCTTAAAAAAAATCCTATCTTCTTAATTTTATTATCTTTATTATATCCCAAACTACAGCAATAATAGGAGTAACCTTATTTCTCCTTCTATTTTCTTTTCATTAACCAACAATTCCTGTTTCATATTATTATTATTATTATTATTATTTTGAGACAGAGTCTTGCTCTTATCTCCCAGGCTGGAATGCAGTGGTGTAATCTCAGCTCACTGCAACCTCTGCCTCCCGGGTTCAAGCGATTCTCCTGCCTCAGCCTCCTGAGTAGCAGGGAGTACTGGTGCCCACTACCACCTGGCTAATTTGTTTTTGTTTTTTTTTTTTTTGTATTTTTAGTTGAGATGGGGTTCCACCATGTTGGCCAGGCTGGTCTCTAACTCCTGACCTCATGATCCACCTGCCTTGGCTTCCCAAAGTGCTAGGATTACAGGCATAAGCCACCACACCCGGCCCCGTTTCATATTATTGTATCCTTCTTTGCTTATGTATTGGTGAGAATAGGAGCATTAACACAAAATTTGTCTTCAAATTCTTTTGTCCCAACCATTATACTTTAAAGTCAACCTCCACCAGAATAATCCCTTATGTTTGCTTGAGCTTCTAGTTCTCCTTTTAACAATTTTTTCTAGATAAAGTTGTTACTGCAGTTTTGTGGGGTTTTTTTTTTTCTTTAGATGGGCTCTTGCTATGTTGCCCAGGCTGGTCTCCAACTCCTGGGCTCAAGATATCCTCCTGCCTCAGCTTCCCAGTAGTTGGGACTACAGGTGTTCCCCTCTGTGCCCAGCTCTCATCATTGCAGATTTTAATTCATATATCTCATCTGAAGACCCAAAATAATGCCTACCTTCATCTGTTTTTGAACTTTGCAGAGACAGTGCTTTGCTAGTTTCTATCTGAGACACTAAGCAGAGGCCACTGCAATGCCTTGACTACCTGCAGTGACTATTCCCTGGCCTTAAACCGCTGAAGTGAAGCTACCACGTGGGCAGAGAGCATTTTGCTTTAGAGTTTCAGGAAGAAACTTAAAGCCTGTAACTCTGGCAGTGACACCCCTGGCTCTGCTGGTGTCTACCCAATATGCTGACATTATCCCTCTATTCTCTCTTTACTGTCATTGGGATAACACTCTTTGCTTCTACAACTACCTTCCATCCAAAAAGATCTATTGCTTTTTCTGGAACCTCTGTTCTCTGATCAATTCTCCACTTTTTCATACTCTTCATAGAACATTCCTACCGATTTTTTTTTTTTTTCTTTAATGGATATCTACATCTCCACCAGGACACCTATGTAGTTAAGGGAGAGGTAGGCAGGTGTGTTCTCCTGTCCTTTATTTCCCCTTTCACACAACCTGTCCTCCAACTTCCTATGAATCACTTCCTTTAAAAAACATGCCATCCAGGTATAACACCTGATAACCCCTCCTTTTACTTGTACTTATTGTCACTCTCCTACTTTTGCTAAGGACTTCCTTATACCTTAAATACTGAAATTATCTTTGATGATTTTAACATCCATGGAGTTATCCAATCCGACACTCTTGGTGTGCTTCAGCTTCCTCAAAGATTATATCCATAGCGCTGTAACCCCCTGAACTCATTGGCACACCCATTTTTGCCACCCCAAAATGTCCCACTTCTGAAATTTTAAACCAATCATCCCATTTTGTAACTATGATTTTTTTCGCTTACTATCATATTTTGTGATTTATTTGCTGGGCCCATCAAGAGATTTACTCTCTATATTTTACTCAGTAAATAAGAACTTTAAGATGAGAACTATCTTAGCTTCTCCTGTCTCCATCCTCCACATTTAGGTTTTCATAGCCATTTTTCCCCCTCTTTCACTAGAAGACAAGCATCTTCACTTGTCTGGGTACAAGTTGTCTTATGCTTTTACTCTGTATTTTCCATTCACTGGCAAATTTGCTTTCTTTTCCTTTCTATCCTTCTTAGATACCAACTCTATCATTTCAATTACTTACTCTGTCTTTGAAACACTTTTTGTTTCATATTTGTGTTTAGGTCTCAGGCAATCTACAAAATTCCAGCTCTGAATTTTTTTAAAAATAAGAGTTTTCTTTTAAATTTGAGCTGCTGACATAGGAGAAAATGGCCTGCTGCTACTACTATACATTCAAGGTCTATAAGTGAATCTGTTTCCTCAATGCTTTGTCTATGTTTTCAGTCAGCCACGTCTCACTTATACTTTTCAACAATAAACCTCTTCACCAAATCTCTGACTTTACAATATTTTCATTTTATTTAAAGATTGAACTCACCCCATTTAAAAATGGGGTGAATGAATTCATGTCCTTTGCAGATACATGGATAAAGCTGGAAGTCATCATTCTCAGCAAACTAACACAGGAACAGAAAACTAAGCACCGCATGTTCTCACTCATAAGTGGGAGTTGAACAATGAGAACACATGGACACAGGGAGGGAAACATCACACACTGGGGCCTTTCAGGGCATTGAGGGAAAGGGGAGGGACAGCATTAGGACAAATACCTAATGCATGCGTGGCCTAAAACCTAGATGACAGATTTAAACGTGCAGCAAACCACCATGGCACAGGTATACATATGTAACAAACCTGTACATTCTGCACATGTATCCCAGAACTTAACGTAAAATAAAATTTAAAAATTTAAATTAAAAATTCAATAAAAAACCATCTTATTTACCACCTTTCTTCTCTATCCTTTCTAACCAAGGCTAGCGCTTCTGCCAGGACTCTGTGTGTTCCAATTCCATTCTGCATCCTTGGGGAGTTGGCTTTGTGAAACATCTCCTTTGCTCGTGTAAAACACATTAACATTTCTTCCTCTATTAGTTTTTTCTCCTCAGCAAATAAGCATGCTCAAGCGCCCCCACCTTAAAAAAGTCCCTTTATACTCTATTTCTGTCGACTAATTTCCCTCTTTCTAACACAACCTGTGCTTTTGAAAGAATAAGCTATAATGAATTTGTCTACCTTCTCATCTTCTAGTTTCTTTTCAGCACATTGAAATACGGCTTCTTCCTCCACCACTCTGTCAAACTTCTTAAAGTAACTATGATCTATTAATTATCTCTAGTATCTTTTACTTTTCTGCATTATCTGACATGTTTGACTACTCCATTTCTGTGGAAACCATTTTTTTTTTTTTTTTTTACTTTGTCTGATGGTTGATTTTCTTCCTTTTTTTCCCACAACTTCTCATATGATCTTCTGAATGTTTGTGCTCATGAAATTCTTATGTTCTCATGAAATATGAGTGCTCCCCAAATTCCTCTGTACCCTTAGCAACCTGCTGCCACCTCTCTCCGTGCACTTTTTCTTTGATACTTTAATAATACCATACGCAAATGCTTCCCAAAACTTCAATGCAGTATTTGTCCGTAGGATACAGAGATGTATCAACATCTTACATCTCTGCTTAGATGGGACAGGCAACCCAACCCAATCTTTCCAAAACTAAACTCACAATCCCCTCTCCCTCACAGGTGTTCTTCCTCTCAGTAAAAGACATTTGTCACTTACCCAGTTTCACAAGCTAGAAACCTGAGACTTATCCTCAACTTCTCTGTCCCACCGGTTCCCACATCCAATTAGTGACTAAGGTTTCAGCAAGTCCCATTAATTTTCTTTCGAAATGTTCCTTTCTTCTCTTTATTTAGCCCTATTCTCACTGCCTCTCTTGAAATATTTATTACTTTAAGCCTGGATTACTGTAAGAATCTGCCACCTGTATTCCTGTCTCCAACCACATTCCAATCACAATTCAGTCTCCACACCACTGACAGTCACCCTCTTTATAAAGAGTCAGAATGGGTGTATCCATTAGCACCTTAAAACCTTGGACTCACTTCTCTTTCCTTTCATGATAATGTTCAGATTTAGTTTCCAGTGCCATTTGCAGCTCCGTACACGAAGGTCTCCCACTACATGGCCATACGGACTTTTACTTTTGGGTGACCTGGTCTATTCAGGGATAAACCATGTTTTCAGTTGCACTGTTACCTTTGCCAATACGTGCTATGCAAATTTCTATCATATACTGTTTCTACACGGCTAACTCCTACCTATTCTTAAAAATTTTTAATCAAAATTTCGATCAAAGTCATCTTATTGGTGAAACCCTCCATGGGTCCCTATTTTGATTTAGGTGCTTCTTCTTGAACTGTTCAGTGCACCCCGCATTTATCACCCTGTACCTGTTTTTCTTTTTCTCATTCCATTTTTCTGTCTAGATTGTAAGCTCAATGCAGTTGGCATCATAGTGATAACAATTTTATATACAACTTTCAACAATATCTGGCGTGTGTTAGTCCTTCCAGAGCTGTTTAATGAATTCATTCCTTGATGGACTACTAAAGCATTCAGTTAAAAAAAAAAAAAAATATATATATATAGTTTTAAGGAACATATAGTAGCATGGAAAATAATCTACTGCTAAGTGAAAAAATGTGTATAAAATTATAAGTTAATCATTATAATTTTGTAAAAAATATAGATGTAGAGAGAAAAAGAGCATAAAAATTTATCCAAATATTGATGGTTGAATTATAGATCTGGGTTTATTGACAACTTTTCTCTTTTCAGAGTAATTTCAGTAAATAATTTTATTAACTAGTCTCAATTCATTTAATATTTTTAAAGCCATGCTTTGTCTTCTTCTTGTATTATCTGTTTGATCAAATTTTACCTGTATATCATTCTTCTTTGTCTTCTATTCTCTGTCATAACACAAAGGAAATATAATCCAAGTATGATTTTAAAAAGAAATAGCAAAATAGTGTCTCTTCCCCAAAAAGTTTTCAACACAGAGGTATAGAGCAATGTTTACCAATCAAATTGTTTATGCAAATAACTGCATCTAGATTGGCTTGTAACTAAGTGCAGTGGAAACTATCATTCACCTCTGATGAGCCAAGCAGATAGCATATGCAAATCTCAGAGCTGCATAATAGCTTTTTCTGGACCTCTAACTTCAGTTTCCTTTCAGAATATTAGTTTTAACACCACTAGTCTACAAACTTCATGGACATTAATGGGACAGATTTCTTTTTTTAAAATGTTTTTGGCTTGTTTTTTTCTGGCAGAAAGTTTTTCAGGATATAAATGATGAATATATTACACTGCAAATATCTGTTTTTTATAACACCAAATTACGGGACTTAGACATTTGCTTGGAGGCTATTCAAATAGCTTTTATGCAAAGCACTTAAGAATATGACTTGAAAATAAACGTACATTAAATTTTTATTAAATGACTCCATCATTTATTTTACCTTAAAACATCACATTTTCCTACGGAGTTTTGAAAATTAGCAAAATCTTAGGCATTACTTTCTTTTGCTGATTTGGTATTAGTGGTATAGATATCAAAACTTGATTCCACATTGTACATAGGTGCCTTATTTTTTTCTATTTATGTATAACTAAGTCCTTCTTTATATCCATGTATCCTTAAAGAAAAGAAATTTTCCCCTTAATGTTAATACTTTTTTATTAAATGGATTACCTTTATTATTGATTTTTTTCAGTATTAACTCAACAGATCAGTAATTTTGATATATTTCATTAGATCCAGTATAATATATCATAATGATTTTAAAAGGTATGCTAATCATAAAATATAATCCAATGAATCATACCAAATTTCTCAAAGACATCCTGGAAGAAATAGAATAAAAAATTAACATTTTTCTGTCTATTGTGTTGCTACAATTTTTAAAATGTGCTATTGTTATTATCCAGTATCATATATGTTAATCTCAAACATGTCACAGAATGTGACCTACTTCATTATTTCCTTATTATCAATTATATAAACTACATTAGTAACAAACATAAGAATATATGCCATCGCAATACAGTTGGTATATGTAATTCAGGTACAATTTACATTGCTGTATAAAGTTGCTTTGCAAATTTCCTTTAGCTGTACAAAACAAGAAGTAAAAACTTGAACGTATTGCTTAAATTGTGAAAGTATGGGGTAATTTCCTTCTACTCTTGGCCTATGCCACTTGTCTATGACAATAGCTTGCTATCAAGTTTAAGACCCTTATTCAGGAGGTTAATGCGAGGTAGGAACTCCATTCAATGTTATTTTGGCTTAAGGGCATAATGTCACAATTTGGTGCATCCTCTAATGACTTTTTTTTCTAAAGGCAGCTTATAGCTTAGACCTAGTTCAGCGAATTTCCTTGTAAGGTCCTTGGAAGACTGGAGGAAAAAAAGTACAATTGATTGCGTGGCCAAATTTCTGTTCATGCCTGCTTACTGATTTTTGTTCATTTCACAAATAAACAAGGCATGAATACATCAACCCACAAACCATAAACAATAAAGAACTTCATCCTGTAAGTTTGCTACGGCCAGCAGTTTGTGGCTGAATCTGCTATTTGTCATAAGATAAATGATAAAGTGATTGCCATTTGTCACTGAATACACAAGAGGAGTACTCAGCTGTGAATCACTCAAATGCAGACAACAGTAAATATTGCCATTCTTATACTAACTTCCTTTAAAAGGGCCCCCTAAAACTATAAAAATAAAAGGACATTTGTGTTTTGGGTAAAAATTCTTAATCTTTTAACCTAAGAAGATAAATTGTCAAATAAGCAATAAGCATCTGAGTACTCTCAGTTAAAAACCTTGTATTTACTACAACATGAAATGCATGCAAACATAGGCCATCTTTTATAAAGAAAGGTGTTTTATAAAGTTGAGCATTGAATTTAATTTATATGTATTGTTCCCACTTTTGCACTGTTCAGTGATTTTTAATACAAACTTTTTTATGTTTCTGAGAATCAGTGGTGCTTGACGGCTTTCAACTATATTAATAGAGGTTATAACAGCGCCCATATATTAATATAGTCTGTGTTTTATCTAAACTCTGATTGAATTTAGGGAGTACCTAAATTCTGTGTTGCTATACTTGCTGCCAACTACATAAACTTTATTAATTTCTTTGAAAGGCTACCTAACAACAACAAAATAGGGAACGATATGCAAATGACATATTAAGAAAAAAAGTCACTAATCATAAAATCTCTTAACTTATAACATTCCTTAGTGACAAACACCATACTGTGTAATAAGTGAACGTCATAATTATAACACCTTATACTATAATAAAAAATCCTCAAAATTTGAAGCTTATATGTAAAAGAAAATTTTACTTTGTATCATTGTGACTTGCAAGAAAAAGGTAAAAAATGCAAAATAGCTGACACATATTGTTTGAGATTTTAAAAAATGTTTATAACTCTGAGTTTTATCATGGAATATATCACTTTTCACAAGAGAACTCAGATTAAATAACACATAACCTGAAATATCTTTACACCATTAGACACAGTTCCTTCAAGATTAAGGCTGAAATACACTGGTGGAGAAATGTAGGGAAGTATGCACTTTATAGTATCTTTAAATCCAAGCTGAATAACAAGCAGAAAAATAAGTATTTAGTGGCAGATATTTCCAGAAGCTGATCTTTTAAATTCAGATGATTGCAATTTTTCTAAAGTACTACAATAAGATTACATTTTAAAAAATCAAATTATAAGTCTGTCTTT
Source organism: Mandrillus leucophaeus (assembly GCF_000951045.1). NCBI lineage: Eukaryota > Metazoa > Chordata > Mammalia > Primates > Cercopithecidae > Mandrillus > Mandrillus leucophaeus. The sequence continues at coordinate 2,443,159 of NW_012101421.1, forward strand.
TATACTATAGTTCAATATAACAAATTTCAAACTCTCTATTCAAAATATACTTGTAATAACATTTTTAAAATATCACTCTTTATATTGTATGCTAAAGCATGTTGAGAAATCTTTCAAATCTTTGGTGCTGGGAGTTGAAATTTCTTGACATAAGCTAATACATTTTTCATCAAGTGCTAATAGATGAAAATGATTAGTTAGATCAAAGGAATGTATGCGTAGTCTCTCACTATATATGTCAACATGACAAGTCAAATTAATTTTATAAATATTTATTTAGTTATTGCTCTATTATACATTAATGAGATATATAAAAAAGTATAACTCTAAAATCATTTAATATTATTGTGAATTTCTATACATTAAAATGGAAAATCATTAACATTTGTGTTACATTCATATATAATCATAAATATATTCCAATGTCTCTTTAAATAGTATATTTGCAATGTGACCATTTGGGTTAATGATCAATTTTTAAATAAGAGGAGCTAATACTATTGTTTTTAAAACATAAACATAGGCTATATGAATCTCAGTTTTTTTTTACAGCACACCAATTCTTGTTTCTTACCTTTTCCTCTAAAGAATTTATTTTTCTATTTATTTCTATATTATCTACCAGTTACTTTATTTTTCTATCTTGATAAACCTGGTTTTTAAATGGATTAGGTTATTTCACTGATATATGCATTTTATTGGCTTTACAACAGTCAAAATACTGTTTCAGGGGCTTTTTTTTTGTTGTGGTATACAAACAGAAAACAGAAAAAGGAAAGGCTGACTTTTAGGCTTTTGACAGGAGTCTTGTATAAGTGGAAGACTTTTAATTCTCAAATTGTTTCACTTCAATAACTCTTTTAAAGTTGTTGCGCCAAGATGCCTGGCGGATTAAGCTCCATTGCCTTTTCTTGTTTTGAACTAATGTATTCTTGATCACCGTTTAATGAAACTATATACCACATGGAGATTTCACATTAGATAAGCCATGTGAAACCCTCATCAGACAAGTAGCTCTGGCTGGTGGTAATCCTTCAGATGAAAATTTCAGACTAGCAGGTTTTCCAATTTAAATGAGCCCCTTTAACTATAAAAAATTGGCACGGTATGATTGCTAAAAATTATTTTTAAATTTTTATGTTGCCAAAGTGCCCTGGTGGCTGTGAAAAACAGAAATACTGCCGTAAATACAGAAAACATTAACTGGTCACTGAGGGGATCCAATTTACAACCCATAGAGACAACTCACACAGCTCACTGACACTGGCGCTATTGGGTTTGTGATAGGGCATTCAGCTCTGCTCCCCCCACACAGAAGCCAAGCTCATCTTAAATATGCAATTAAATAGATTTATTCTACAAGTTTCTCTAGTCAGTGGTTATTACTCACTCTTACTTCATTGCACTCTGATCTATAGAATTTTCATGATGTGTTCAGGTAGCCTTTAGGAAGCAACAGAACTTGTTATGAATTTTCAATGAAAAATTATTTGGGGAGATTCACATGTGCTATTTAATATTTTATTAGAGTGATTCAGTTTATCTTAAAAGACTTATCTGTTCTCTATCTATGTTTATTCTAACCCAGAATCACTGCCACCTATTAATATGTCTACAACTTAAAGTAGTGGGAATAAGTTATTCTCAGCTTAACTTTGAATTGCAGATTTGGATTTCAAACAAGAAGGAAAAATAGGATGTTTAGATTTGTTTTTTAGTGTATATAGTATTTGTTTTAGTCTGTCACAAATGTCAATGACTTGTGCACAAGGACAGATTATGTCAAGAGACTATGTATCTTTTGTTCATAATATATAACAGTAGTAGATATTTGTTTGAAAAAAATACTTATGATATACTTACTTTGGAATGCCACTGTCATCTAATTTTGACATATAATAAGATATTGTACAGAATAAAAGGAAGAGTGTTACCCAAGAAGCAAACGAAGTAATGGCTACTTACAAGGAACCAAAAGCTATGACTCAATGTTTCAGATATGAGGAATAAGCAATGCAATCAATAGTTCTTTGCAAGCAGTGAAGGCAGGACAAAAGATGGAATAATAAGACAGTCTAATATATGCATACATTACTGCCATTAATCAAACAGATATACACTAACCAGTATACACTAACCAGAAAATGAAGAACCTAGTAAGTTTAAAAGAGAAAGTTGCTGCAGCCGAAGGCATTCAATTGTGCCCTTCTTCAAATGTTAGTCTATATTTGGGGGAAAACTTCACAGAATCAGAATCCTACAGGATTTTGCTTAATGAATCAATTGCTTCCAATTAGGTTTCTTATATTGATGAACTACCAGAGCACATTCTGTAATTGTGAAGTATTATATAGTTTACTACAAAATAATGGGAAAATGTGTACAGTTATTAACATAAGTATTACAAAATTTTAAAAAACCGACATCTTTCAAAGAGCGGAGCGGTCATTATTCAAGTTTACTTAACCTGCTCACAGTTACTTATTGAAATCAGGTCACTGTGGTATTATTGCTTCTTGTAACTAGTTGCACTCAAGTGAAGCAGAATGGAAAGGTTAATTTGCATCTATACGAGACCAAAAAGACTCTAAGTAAAGATCTGTACACAGCCTTTTTTTCCTAAAGTATGACAACAGCAATACTGTAAAGATAGCCATCTAATATCTTTGGGGTGAATGTGGGGGTGGGACTCCTTAGCCCCTCTTCCGCAGAAAGGTGCACAGAGCTTAAAGAAATCATTTGAGAGAAGGTTGGGAAAGGGGTGTGCTCATCCTGCATCACAATTACTGCAAGAAAGGGGAAACTGCAAAGTACAGAGGGAAACTTGCAAGGATGAACAAGAAGAGAAAATCTCAATTTCTTCCAGAATATGCAGTGTGGCAAGGACAGTCTTGCTTTAAAGAATAAGGAAAAAATCCTTCCATGACAAATGAAGGAATGCAGAAAAGAGATACGGATGAAAGGGGTAAGAGTACATTGCGAATATTGCTTTAAATCTTTGCAAACATGCAAACGTGGGAAAAAAAGCACACTAAAACATTATACTTCAGTATGTATTATTATGTTTTCCAGTATCTGGTTTATATTAGCTACAGTAAGAAACCACAGTATGCAGAGAAATTAAATAACCTCCCTTGGAACATTTTTGAAAAGAACTTTAAAAAATAAAAATAAAGTCAAAAGTAGGTTATTACAAAAGGAGAAAGCAGTAAACAAATATAGAAAAGACATATCAAAAATTTTTCTCACAAAGAGAAATTTAGATATATTAAGTAAAAGAGGAAGTTCTGATTTGGTACCACTTAATCTAAGGAAATCTTGAATACCCTTAAGAAGAGCAGAGAAAACCTGGGCTTTTTGTATGAAGGTTAAAGAAGATGTTACATAGAAAGTATCATCTGAAAATACCTATGGGTCAGTAGTTTCCAACTTTATTTTCTTGCTCTGGTGGTTCACCAGAATGACTATCTCTAGAGGGAGAAAATGGGTATTGTTTGAAAGAAAAAAACCCACTACACTACCACTACCAACACCACCAACACCAACCACAACAACAAATCTCTCCAGGCTTACAGAGTTCATCTTTCATCTGCCTTAATGATTCCATATTTCTTCTATTTAGTCATGCCTCTGAATAATTTATTGATTATCTAATATATGTCAAGTATTGTAATATGTTCAGGTTAGATACATATGACGTGGCTGATGAGGCCTGTTTCAAGATGCTTAGTACTCACATAAATATGTACAGTACATGATAAAACTTGGAATTTGCCATTCAAAATGTTTAAAATTACATGTCACTCTTTCTACTAGGAAATTATTCTGATTTGCAATCTAATAAGCTGCCTTACAAGAGTAAGTGTGTGTGTGTGTGCGCGCGCGCGTGTGTGTGTGTGTATTTTAAACTGGGTACTCTAATCTTAAATAGCAATTTAGCACTCTACCAGTTGTATATGGTGTCAGCCAATCCCAGACCACCTCTTCTGTCTGTAGTCCAGATGCACTGACCATAGTTTATGTGTTAACAATCTGAGAAAGTATTTTGTTACATGTGTGGTGACCAAAACATAGTCAAATATTATTTTTAAGTGACAATGTTCTATTTCTACATAATTAATAGAATAGAAAAAAGGACATAGTTGAGGTTAAAGTCTATGGAGCCATATGCCGCTTCATCAGCAGAGAAACTCTCCTCCCTGAGTTTCCTTGTTTAGTTTTATGTTGGGGTATTGAGATTGTTACTTTTTCTTTCAGCACATCCTCATGAATCTACCTAGCCTATAAAGAATTGTCCAGAGACCAAGATTTGGACCTTTTGCTGGACTGTGCTGTTTTCATGTTGTTAAATTGGAAACTCTTTTCCAGAACCTCTTTCTTGCATAATTCTAGATTAGAAGTGACCAATACATTAACTGGTATCAGATTTGGAAGGTAGAAGTGAAGCACTGTCTCTTACTTTTAGAAGACCTTTGCAGTCAGAGAGAGCAGTAGAAAGAGGTTGTGATGGACAGAGAAACATGCTGTATTAGTCCATTTTCACACTGCTATAAAGAACTGCCTGAGACTGGGTAATTTATAAAGGAAAGTGGTTTAATTGACTCACAGTTCTGCATGGCTGGGGAGGCCTCAGGAAACTTACAATCATGGAGGAAGGCAAAGGGGAGACAAGGTACATCTTACATGGTGGCAGGAGAGAGAGATAGATAGAGAGAGGCAGAGACTGAGAGAGAGAGAGAGAGAGAGAGAGAGAGACTGAGAGAGAGAACTGCCAAACATTTTAAACCATCAGATCTCATAAGAACTCACTCACTATCATGAGAACAGCATGGGGGAACTGCCCCCATGATCCAATCACATCCCACCAGGTCTCTCCCTTGACACATGGGGATTACAATTCAAGATGAGATTTGGGTGGGGACAATAGAGCCAAACCACATCATATGGCCCACCTTGTCTCCACTCCATGACTCCACATTCAGTTCATCTTCACCTCTAGCCTCTTTTCGCAATAGATGCAACCCTTTCTCTCTTGACCAAGGAAGTTACTCTCTTCTTGTATGACATTTCCTAATGTCAATCCCCTTCAGAGAAATGCTGACCTCTTTAAGACCCACCCTCAATACATCTCATTCCTTCTAGGCTTATAACCAGACTCAAGTTCAGGGAGGACTAGGGGATCAGATACAAAATGTGACCTTTGAGTATGCACCACATACATCAAAATAATGTTAAAATGTTGAAAACTTGTATAAACAAAAACTTGCTAAGTATGTATAGAAATTAGCCTAGAGATATTGGTTTAGGGTGAAATAAGGCTGAATCAGGTCAGATTTATTCATATGGTTGCACTAATGAGAGGTTCTGGATTCAAAGTATTTTCTTGAGCAGACAGAAGAATCTCCATTTGAGTGGTGAGTCATCTAAACCCAAGATCCAAAGTTGGCCAATGTAAAATGAGGTTGAAATGCTTGAACTTCCTTGGTATATGAAAGAAGGCAGCCAGTCTCAGGGAGATCAGAATCCTGAAGTGGATTTACATGTGAAATCTACTTAACAGTTTCTGCCTATATTTTCTGGGTAGTTCAATACTCCCTTCACCAAGGCTTTGAAAAATACAATGGGGAAGGAAATACTAATATTCTTCAAGAGCTCCGTTATTCTTTGCTGGCTAAGAGTGACCAGGGGAAATATTACCATCAAAATCAATTATCTGAATGCAATAGGGATAAAGAAGTGCTGGAGTGTAGGGACCAAATAACAGTACTAAACCAGCAAAGACAATGTGATAAAATTGTGGACTCAGTCATGGTGCCAGTTAGGTAAAATGCCATGCAGGATAGGGTAATGTTCTCCAGAATGTGGAATGTGCTCTAAATCAGCAATCAATATAGGGTCTGTGGTTTGTGGTTACGGTACTCAAAATTTTAAAGATGTCGCTCTAAGATTTCCATCCTAGGTGTATTCAAACACTACCCTAGGCACTGCTGAGCAAGGACTTTACAAATGAAATTAAGGGAATTAATCAAATGTCCTTAAGATAGGGAGATTATCCTAGATTATCCAAACAAGCCCAGCATAACCACATGAGACCTTAAAAGCAGCAGCAGAAGGCAGAAGAGGAAAGCAGGAAAGATGAAACAAATGAGAAGGTCAGAGAGATTTCAAAGTGAGAAGAATTACATCCACCTGCTGGTTCTAAGGTGTAAGGGGACACATGTCAGGGCCAGAAAAGGGTCTCTAGGACTAAGAGTGGCCACGGGCAATAACCAGCAACTAAGTGGAGGCTTCAGTTTTAAAACCACAGGAACTGAATTCAGCCAACAACCAGAATGCATTTGGAGGAAGATTCACTCCTAGAACTTCCAGTAAGAAATGGAACTCTGCCAACACCTTGATTTCAACCAAGCCTGTCAGACTTCTACAGATAGAACTGTAAGATATTAAATGGATGTTATTTTAAGCATTTTAGTTTGTGGAAATCTGTTATGGGAGCAATAGAAAATGACTACACTGGTTCATATATTAAGGGATACAAATAATAGAAAATTTTCCTGAGAGGATAATGTAATCGTTTGGTTGAACTTGAAGTTGAAACTTCCATCTGTTCATTTTGGAATCCTCATGACAGTGAATCAACAGGCACAAAAATGTGAATCTCTATTAGCCTGGATGATTGATTATGACTTTTAAGGAGAAACTGAGCCACTACTACTTAATGCAAGTAAGGAAGAGTAGGTCTGAAATGCAGGAGTTTCTTTGGGGCATCAGTTAGTCCTCCCATGACCTGTGATGGAAGTAAATGGAAAATTACAACCAAGACAGGATGGCTAATAACACAAACCCCATGGAAATGAAGATTTGTGTCATCTGCATAGACAAGCAACTATAACAAGATGAGGGGTTTGCTGAGGGCAAGTAGTATAAGCAGCAGAAGAATAAAGTTATAAAGAAAGTTGTAAACTTATATGCGAGCATATGACCGGTTGCAGAAACAAGAACCATTGCAATTATGGCTATTACTTCTTTGTCTTGACATGAATATATTTGTAAATTATATATGTATTCATGTTAATATATTTACATACATGTAAGTTATTTTTGTCCCACCTACTTCCAGCAATATTTAACACAAGATATAGTATTAGTGGTTAGCCCTATATCTTGGTATTTACATTACAGGATAGCATACAAGGAGTGTTACTTAGCCAAATGTACAAAGTGATATGAACTGTGTATCCTGTTTGGGCTAAACAATTGGCATGTTTTTGTCGTATGGAGACTAGTTTTAACATGCGAATCAGAAGAATTATTTGCAATTGACTTTATTTAGAAGCAAAACATATTTTTGAAAGGCATATGTGGATGTCAAGCTTAAAAGGGTAGACTGCATTAAATTATGTTATTACCAACTTGATTTAGTTGGGAACTACATTTCTCACAAAACCTTTGACTACACAATTCCAGTTTAGAGTATGTCAAAAGAAAAAACATGAGGAATTTACATGGGATTTTGAAACCATACTGAAGTGGTAGCCTTAATCTTGGATGTTCACCATGGTCATATATGGTGACAGATAGATACGGAGAAACCCGGTGGATGCCAGTGTGCTCTTATTCTCTACTCTGCAACCAGGTCATATGCTGACCATTGACACTGCTAAAAGAAGCCCTAGACTCACCAACCAATGCTTGGCTATGGACAACAAAGGTAGCTGACACCTAGAAGCAGTAGCTTCCTGCAGAACTCTCCATGAGTAGAACCCTCTTCATGGTTCTACTTCAGTGGCTGGATGTACTTGGCTTCTTAGAATTTTAGGAAGCTTAGACTTCTCCCCTATTCTAGTGATTTGGAAGACTAATTGGTACTCTCTATCTAATCTTCCAGTTTCCCTTTCCAAGTCTTTCATTCAAGCTTATTTCATTGTGTATTAGGTTGAACTCCTATAATACATTTCTTATTCCCGTACTGCTCCTAAAAGGCTCTGTTTCTCAGAATGAATCTTGACTGATATAAATTCCTTCACAGTGACACAGAATTTGAGGAATGAGGTCCACACTATTGAACAGAGACTCCTCTAAGACTACAAACAGATATAACTTTATAATTTTTATGAGTTGGTTGTTTCTTCCTTTCTATAATTTTGTTTTCTGCGTAATATTTTTAGTAATTATTTTCTCTAAGTGCATGTGTTTAGCGTGAAACCAGTCAACGAAAAAAGCTAATACATTCTACATATGTTACAAACTTGAGATAAGTTGCATATTTCCAAGGTAGACATTTGATGCAATGTTAGGCGGCGCTGGCTCCCTAATGAACAATTCCAGAAATGAGAAAAATATTATAAAATTCCCTGATTCACTTTCATACTGGAAAAGCTGAGTATAATAGAGGATTATCCTTCACATCTGCAGCTTTGTGTTTCTTGTAAATATCTGCTCTGAAACATCAGCCAGAATCTTGGATGTCGCCTTACCTTTAATTTTCAATCTTTTAACTTATTCTTCGTTATTTCTCTCTCATTACTTTCAATGAACATCCCAATAGTACAGCAATATACTCAGTCCTTCTATTCAAATACACTTTACCCCTCCATCAGCAATTTGCTTCTCATTTGCTCATATTATCTCATTTTTAAGGCATGATATTCAACTATGTCAAGCATGATTGTTTCAGTAATTATATGTATCAATTATACTATTAAACTTATACATTTATCTATTATTCTGTTATGTTCCACAGTGCTTAGCTATTTCTCAACAACTCTAAGAAATTATATTACCACATTCAGAATTCCTTCTTTCACTGACCTCAGGTTTGGGTTGGATGCCACCATAGTAGTACTCTACACACATATCTATCACTGCATTTGCCATACATATTATTATTATTTTAATATCAGGCTTCTCCAATACACAGTGAGTTCATTGGAGACAAGATCTTTATTTAAGTCACATAATGCCTAATTCATCGTAAAGTGTCAACAAATGTTTGTTTTAGAAAATTTTGTCCTAAAAACTATCCCATATATTTTATAAGAAGTCATTTATGATACCCACTTTATTTCAAGTTTGAATTTATTTTCAAGGATTATAAGAATAATTTGTGGTCTATTTTCTATACTAAGAGAATTAGGTTCAGAGCAGGCTACGTAAATCTTTTCTGAGGATTCTATTAACGTAATGCATCCTACAAGAATATACAGTATTAGATCCATTTTCCTGTCTAATAATATTAGCAATTTCACTTGGCGATTGGAGTTTTCACAGATATGCATTGAAGAGGTTTCACATGCATAGAGTTCAAATTTTTAATTTTTAGTCTTTTAATATTTATTGGATTTATATGCCTTGTCATCTGTACTTCTGAATAGTAATCAAATAAACTCTTTCCATGAATAATATGAGATAGAAGAAAATAAAATGAGAGACAGACAAATATAAATTCCATGGTCAGGAAAAATAAATATAGTGAGTTAATATCTATATTTAAGTAAAAATTCAACTTGGTTGTAATTTCCTATCACAGAGTTCAATATAGTATGAGTTCAATAAAAACAAAGAAAAATACACGCAGCAGTTAGATAAGATAAAAAGTTAGATATAGATAAATTAAGCAGCTCAACAAAGAACTTCAGTTTGTCTGTGGGTAAGACACTAAACTGAATTTTCTCAGCACTTAAAGGGTATACTAACACGTTTACACTTAAGAGAGTCATGGTCAATATAAAAAATACATGATATAGACATTATTCAAATTTATATCCAAGCACTCTGATAGACATTGGAGAAAAAGAAAAAAACACTGTCCCTACCTGCACAATTATTACAATCTACAACTGAAGCAGGCTTTCCAACAGAAAACTGTAATAAACAGTGAAGAGTAAAATCCTCTCTATGGGCCCGGGGTGGTGGCTCATGCCTATAATCCCAGCAGTTTGGGAGGCCGAGGTGGGCAGATCACCTGAGGTCAGGAGTTTGAGACCAGCCTGGCCAACATGGCAAAAACCCGTCTCTACTAAAAATACAAAAATTAGCCTTAGCTGGGCATGGTGGTGGGTGCCTGTAATCCCAGCTGAGGCAGGAGGCTGAGGCAGAAGAATCTCTTGAACCCGGGAAGTGGAGATTGCAGTGAGCCGAGATTGTGCCATCGCACTCTAGCCTGGGTGACAAGAGCAAAACTTCGTCTCAAAAAAGAAAAAAAAAATCCTAAGACTCAGTAGAAGCAGGGAATAAAATGACAAATCTAATAAGGAGGTCTGAGGAGGCCTTAGAGGGGGCAGCCATTCAACAAGGATATGGCAGAGGAAGAAAGCCTTGGAAACTAAAATTATCCAATTAATGACCTTGTTAAATATAATTAAAATAACTGAGTTGTGCATACCCATGTTTATATGGAGAGGAATTCACACAGTAGACATTTTACTGTGGAATGCTTCATTTGAAATTCTTTAGGTTGAAATATCTTTAACTTTCCTAACTCTACATTGCACACGACATTGAAATACTTTTATATTTTTATAGGTGATTTCTATGTCTTATCTCACATATAATTCTGCATCAGTTCAAGGACGTAGCTTTTAATTTATATCAATATATTTTTTGAAAATATTAATGTCACTACCAAATATATCAAATCGCCATAGTTTATTGAAAAACTGTTACAGTAAACTATATTTAAGTGGTTATATTACCTTTCCTTGATTTACAGAGCGGAGTATATTCATTCATTTGCATACTAAATGTCTCAGTCTGTTTTGTGCTTCTATGACATAATACCTAAGACTGGGTAATACATAACGAACAGAAATTTATTTTCTCATGGTTCTGGACACTGAGAAGTACAAGATCAAGTCCTCCCAAGCATCTGGGAGAAGACTTGTGTGCCTGCATCATCACATGGAGGAAGGCAGACAGGCAGAGGCAAAAGGGGGCCAAATATGTCCTTTTATAATGGTATTAATCCCACCCATGAAGGCAGAGCACTCATGGCCTGAACACCCTCCAAGGTCCCACCTCTTAATACTGCTACAATGGCAATTACATTTCAACATGAGTTTTGCAGGAGACAAACATTCAAACCATAGCACTAAGTAAATATGTATTAACCTCTGTATATAGGAGCTAACATTTATTGTGTGCTTACTAGCTTACTATCTTCCAGACAATTAAATAAATGCTTTATAAATATCTCAGATAATCTTTATAACTATATGCTCCATAGAAAATTGCCACTTAAGAGTAGTTATGTAATTTGACCAAGACAATGAAATAGGTAATCTTGGAGTCAGGATTAGAACTGATAGCTATTTGACTGGAGAGCTCAAGTTGTTAACTACTGAGGTGTTGTGCCTGAGCACCAGTAATATGTACACGTATGTATCCCTCTGCAGAATCTTCTGGGCAAGTCAATGCTTACATTTAACTTCAAGTAACTCCCGAATACTAGTGACTTCACAGTCACCAACTCTAACTTCTGAACACACACCACACTCGCTTTTTCCCCATGCAATAAAACTAACTTTGTATTTCTATTTTGCATTTGACCTGTTTGAACTTTCGTACTTTCTTCCCATCACACTTTTTATGTGTTTCTGCTTTCTATGATGAAATCTTTACATGTTTATCTAGTCTATTTCATACAACAGTTGATATGATGATGATCCTCTTGACTCATTTCTCTGGTTAACTTTTTCTGTGATATTTGGCTACATGCAAATGAAAAACACAATTTCAGGCTTGGCATGGTGGCTCATGCCTGTAATCCCAGCACTTTGAGAGACTGAGGTGGAAGAATTGCTTGAGCCCAGGAGGGTGAGACCAGCCTAGGCAATACGATGAGACTCTGTTTCTACAAAAGAGAGAGAGAGAGAGAAAGAGAGAGAAATAGCCAGGTGCAGTGGCATGCACCTGTAAGTCCCAACCACTATTTGGAGGCTGAGGCAGCGATCACCCTAGAGTTTGAGGCTGCAGTGAGCTATGATAGCACCACTGTACTCCAGCCTGAATGATAGAGCAAGACATTGTTTCTTAAAAAAAGAGAGAGAGAGAGGGAGAGAAGAAAAAAAAAGAAAGAAAATTAAAAAAAAGAAAAATACAATTTTAACTATCTATACTAAAGAAAAGTTTAGTAAAATATATAACTCTAGATAATTCACACATGAATCTATATGATCTACTACTGCTTGCCTACCTGATCTTTTACCTAAATCTTTGGATCTCTGAAACCAACCTCTAGGGTTTCATGGGCTTAAATTAAAAAGCTGTAATGCCACACTGAGAATATTTGATATGAGAAGGGACCCAGTAGTGATACAAAAGTTACCCTGGTTACCTGAGAGAAAGAATCAGCCTTTTATATGCAACTGTCCATTAGGCCTCATTTCAAAAACAACCTACAAACGTTAAGCTCAACACACACATAACTTCATTCTGCAGCTCTTTTCTTGCCAAGCCTGCTTTTCCTCCTGTGTTTTGTAGTCCATGTAAATACGTCTCCATCAATCTTACCATTCAGATGCATGGATATTTTTTTCCTCAAGTCATCCTCATATACCTTCCCCTTCCACAGACAGTTGAACAGTATCTTGAATAGTTTCTCTCCTAAAATATCTACTATTATGATTGACCACAGATTAAATAACTTCTTAGGACACAAGACTACATTTCTATATTTATTAGAGTCTTATGGTAATCACTTATACTACATTGATGTTTTACTATTTTCCTTTCCCCTACTGGAAATGCATGATCTATGGAATTCTACATATTTATCTGCATCCTCTGAGGCTGGATGTGGGCAAGGACTCATGTTTCACGCTGTTGAGTAATGTCTGGTTTCTTCAGTAATTATTTGTGTAGAGTCAAATTACCTAAAGAGCAGTCTGGCCTTTGCCTTCATCTATTGGGATGACCTCTGGGCCTCTGGAATGCCTTTACTTGTCTGGGGGATTTGCTGCTAGACAGTCTAATAACGGAACTTATGATGGGGACTTTGGGTCACATATTAGGTTGGTGCAAAAGTTGTTTTGGCAATTACTTTTATCAGTAACTGATGCAATTACTACAGCATCAGTTCCAACCTCTGGAAAAACTGGTGATTATCTTGACCTCCAGGAGGGGCTGGAGAATAAAGGTCAGCCACAGGGGCAATATGTGATTGAGCTCCAATAAAAACTCTGAACACCAAAGGCTTCCCTAGTTGGCAATCCTCTGTATGTATTGTCACACCTCGTGGCAGAGAGGAGGTACCACCACCCTTGTCTCCAGGGAGCAAAGGATGAACAGAAGCTCTGTATTTAGACCCTTCCTGGACTCGGTGCTATGTGCTTCTCCTTGGATAATTTTAATTTATATTCTGTTACTGTAAAACTAATTATAAACAGCACTTTTCTGAATTTTGTGAGCTTTCTAGCAAATTATTGAACCTGAGGTTACTTGTGGGATCCCTAAATTTGTAGCGAGCTGGTGTCTGAAGTGAGGGCAGTCTGGTGGGGACTGTGCTCTCTGGCTGTGTAGGTTTTTTAATTTCCGGATGTTATGGGTTCAGGGCCTATCACATGCCAAGATGTCAAAAGCTGAGCATACACATGGCTTTAAACTAGGGGTGCAAATTATGGTACTACATTTTCTTACCTCATAACTTCTGATAATATTTCCTGCCCAACATATACCACTTGCCTGTCTCCCATCATACAGGTAATGGTTATGGTGTTGTGACTGGAACCTGCTGAAACTGGGAGTTTTTTGTTGTTGTTCTATGGGCCTGAGTAAAGTGTCCCTTGTAAAGGTAAGCCTGATTTACTAATGAACATTTTGAGAAGGCTTTGATATATTGTTTGCATTCTGTCTACCTTTTAACTTTAGAAGTCACTTGACCACAAAGTTTTGGGGCCTTTGTTGGGCCTTAATTCCCCTTGATTGATCTTAATTTTTTCATTTCATTTTAATTTTGAGACAGGGTTTACTCTGTTACCCAGGATGGAGTGCAGTGGTGCTATCATAGCTGTCTGCAGTCTTGATCTCCTGGCTCAAGCAATTCTCCTGCTTCATCCTCCTGAGTAGATGAGATTACAGGTGTGTGCCACTACACTTGGCTAATTTTTAAAATTTTTAATAGAGCTGAAATTTCACTATGTTGCTTAGGCTGGTCTCAAACTCCTAGACTCAAGCGATCCTCATGCCTTGGCCTCTCCAGGTGATGAGATTGCAGGCGCGAGCCACCGCATCCAGCCTCTTGATCTTAGTACCCAAAGAACAATGACAAATGCAAGGGCATCTGGGCACTTGCAGTGAGTGGTAATATCATCCCACTGCTTTACTGTTATTGAGCGCTTTCAGGATATTTGTATGTAGTGGGGTGATGGGGGTTAGTAGAAGGGGGACCCATTAAAATTCCAGGTGTGAAACATAAAAGCTGATTGATTATGAGAAAGTCTTGTTTAACATCTCTAAGTTTAAGTTTTCCAACTGCAACTGTTAAGTTAGAAAAATAAATCCTTTGTGGCCTACCACACTGGATTGCTTTAACAACAACAACAAAATACTTACACTTGAACCCTGAAAGATCAACTTAGAACTGCCAAAGCTGGGAAAAGATGGATCCTTTATCTTAAAGTTGTTCTATTTCAGAATTCAACTTTAAACTTATGGGAAATAATGCAGAGATTTGAGTCAAAAGCTAAAACTATTTTTACTAATTTTTTTTTTTTTGCTTTGTACATTGTCTTTTTCCATAAAGTGTGTTTCACATTATAAAAATCAACAAAGGTTATTGAAAAACATTTTCATTATTTTATATAGTACTGAAAATGAACATGACACTGTACAATAGTTTATATATTCCATTTCCTTTCTCTTTATAGCCTATTTCATTTTCTCTCAAACTGTTATTATTATCATGACACCCAAATTTGAGATATGCAGCTCCCTCAGGAAGTCAGGTATACATGCTCTCTATAAGGAAATAAATCAGACAGTGGGAGGGCTACCTGGGTAATGTTAACAATACTCCCCACAGGACACTGTGCAAGTCATATTTGTGATATTTGTCAGAGCATCAGGGCCACATTCAAAAATCCTAACTTTAACAGGGAACACTTGGTGTTGTTACTTCTACGGAAAACCACTGATAACTCACTAAAGATAAAGTAAGAGCTAGCCTGCCTCTCTCTGTATCTCCCTATCTCTACCTCTCCTAAAAGGCTTAAATAGAAATGAACTAGAAACGTATAGTAACTAAAAACAGTTTACTGGCTCTGGTGGAACACTTTAGGCTAAGATCTATGCTTATGAACATTATAATCCTGTAGCTATCTCATTTATGCAACATTAAATTCATTTTTTCTGAAAGCAGGACGAGGTGACCTTCTTGAAGGTAACAACTCTCAAGTAAAATTCATACTATTTAAAGGAAGGTGGACAGGACAACTGGAGCTCTTTTTAATTATATGAACAACCAAGATTTTAAAATGTCTTATGCTATGTTCAGCAAAGTTTAGCCCATTTTACGCAATTTGTAAAAATTCTTGATGACAGACACTCATATATAAATACATACTTATAATAACTTAACATTTTGTTGATGCCTTTAGTAATGGTATAGGTGAGGCAATACCTATCAAGTCTCGGTAGTCCCAGTAACTCACTTTCTCTCCTTGAAAACTTTTCTGATAAAAGAAATGGTGGTAATGTTTAGAAGTTGCATTTTAACCCTGTCCCTCTTTCTTGTTTCTGTCTCTGGTTAGCAAAGTGTATTAAAATGATGTTTATTATTCTCTCTCCTCTGTAAGGCTAATATGCTTCTCAGAGTTAAGGGATGTGCTTTATTGCAACAATCCTCAGTATCTAGAATAGTGTATTTTATGCAGCAGGAACTCAATATATACTTATTAATTGAACTGAACAATTATTCCAGTCTAAACCCTTCTAATGTGAACTTTAGAGATGCCATTTCTTGGTAAACAAGCTTAGCTATATTTTATCCTTATTTCAGAATATTAGATACAGCTGTTCGTATAATTAAACCTGGGTCTGAATTAGAGACTGCTACTTTATCAGGAACCCATATACTAGAAGGTCTAATTGCAGTTAGTGTATACCTAGTTGTCCATTATTGCTTCCAAACCATTATTCCTCCATGTTCATGAGAAAATACTCCTGTTTCGAACGTATATTGATCAAATAATATAATCCTCCACCTTCTCCCACCTATTGCCCTGCCATTCAATGGTCTCCTGGTTATTTTTTCACACTAAGCAAGGGCTTTGGTCCATGGTACTCATTCTTCTCTTCCTATCTCTTGTTCTACCCATCACTCTCTTTTACTTCAGTATCTATTGCGATGACCTCGCCAACATTTTAATCTTAGAATTTATGGGATTACTCAAATCAAGTTAACTTCAATTCTACGTTCCATTAACCATTCATACCCACAGACACCCTTCTAACTTGTTGTCTTCTGGAATGATGCCACCTCAGAAGTTTCAAACTCCTATACCTTGTTTTCTAATTACAACCTCTGAGTCATTTGTTGCCTCTATTCTTACTCCCTTTTCCATCTCATAATCACCCAACCAGAGCTGTATCTTGATATTTCTTCTCCATGTTTCCTGTATTATTAAAGATTTTCTGAAGCCTCTGATGCAGTGCATATGCTTATAATTTCTCCAACCATATTTTGTTAACTGAATTTCAGATTCTTACTTTCAATTGGGCACTGGACTCTAAATAGCTCCTCCAAAGATATTTTACATTTGATTGAATCCAGTTCTAAATCTATTCCTCAATTTACAGTTTCTGGTTTTGGATGCTGACACCACAACTCTCCTGTTGTCACAGTCGGAAACCTGATATATATTTAGACAATTCCTCTCGCCATCAGCACCGAAAGACTCATCAAGTTCTGTCTACATTAACTCAAAAAAAAAAAAAAAAATCCAGAATTCACTCTTTCATCTCACTAGAACCTCATAATTTCACTTCTAAATTCTTCATTGGCATAGCTTCATCAAATATCATTTGTCTGTCTCCAATTTATTACATGTAATCAATGACAGTGAACCATGTTTATGTCATGGAATGCACTGAAAAAGAAATTTTCACTTCATTGCACTGGGGTAATGGGACAAGGCTCTTTGATGGGACAGGCTTCTAGGCCTAATCTCGAGCCATCCCTAGGCCATTTCCAACAACTCTAAGTGCTGACAAGATTAATGTTTCAGTCTACCTATAGCCTGTTAATGCGACACTAATGCGAAACAGCAGTCTGGCAGAAATATCTGCGAAGTTCAGTTCGATGTTTTTCAGCTGGAAGGGTAGCTTGTTACCCTTCTGATCAATTATTCATAACCTAACATACGAACTCCTTAGTATGACATTCAGAGCCTTCATGACATGGTTCTTACCTGTATGTAGGACCTTTCTCCCTGCATCTGATCTACAAACACTATAAACCACCTGCAGTTCCCTAAATGCATGCTGATTTTTGACACTTGTATGCCTTTCCTCCTAGTGTTTTCACGACTTGAAGTATTCTTTTCTTAGCTATCTTGTTCCCACTTTCCAAGATTTAGTTCTGAAATATTCATCTTCGCAAGCTTTTTGGAGATTTCCTGCAAGCGCCTCTTCCCAGATTCTAGAGAACTCTCTGCCTAATTCAAGAAAAGTACTTGCTACACCTTATTTTAATTGGCTTGTGTCTGTTTTTTTCACCATTGCTTACGGAGGCTAATTAAAAGCAGGTGTTGTCTTTGTAACACACCCAGAATCTCACACAGATTCTGACAACACATTACTTCAAAATGAATAAATAAATTAGTGAATGAATGAACAAAAATCAATATAGTTTATCTTTGCCAAAGTAAACTGAAATATAAATTTTACTTTTTCACTTATTTAAAGAGTTGCATCACTTTATTTGGACTTCAATTTAGCAAATGTTGATAATTGATTGTGTCCTAGACATTGTGACAGACCCTGGAAGGCTAACAGGAGTGAGGTATTATTCTCTACTTCAAAGCATTCACCAAGTGAAATGCAAACCAAATATTTAAGCAAATCCTGCATCACAATACATATAATACAATCTCTCCCTCAATCCTGTCTCTTTCCCTTTTGCTGAAAAATATTTATTTCCGGTATTTAAAAGTTGCAAACAAATAAAACATTTAAACTCCTTGATTACTAAAGCCCTTTAAACAGTATTCCAAAGCTGCCCTCTCTAATTTCTTTCCATGCACTTGCCCCTTTCATCATTACATTTGATCTTCTGCCTTCACCAATGGACTGATGTCACTCTTTTTATCAGTGATGCTCTCCCTAGTGGCAAAGTTAAGAATATATAACTCAACACTTTGGCAATGTTTGGCACTTTTGAGCCCCTGTGGAGCTGAAACTCAAACCTCTGGACTGATGCTAACGTCTCTGGGTTAAAAGAACAGGCTCTGCCAGGCTGGAGCACAGACTTCAGAGGAGGGGCTCCAGTTGGCCGGCTCTGATGTCTTTGAGGTGGGATGTGAAAAAGTCAGTTCTGCAAGCGTTGCAAAAGCCGCGAGTTGTGTTAAGGTGAAACTGTGGGAAGGAACTGCTGCTCCCTAGGAAGACGCTGACAAGAACCACAGGCAGACAGGAAGCTAAAGGAAGCCCACAGAGGAAGCAAGCAGTAAGGAACAAGTTTCTTTTTTCTCCTTAAATTTTCCAGTCTCCCTCTAGTGCCCCCTATTGGCAGAGCCTAACTTAGAGCCCGGTGACAAAGGAAAAATGTTGCAGAGCCCCCACCCAACCCATTTACCAAACTGAATAGAAAAGAACTGAGAAACAATACTGTATGGAGTAACATACCCAGATTCTGTCTTCAAATATTTTCTACTTTATTTCAAGGTTTTTATGTGTTCCCCTGGTTTCAACTATCAACGCAGTGGCTGACTCCCAGATCTTATACTTCATTCTTACTCCTTATCCCAAACTCTACCTCTGCATGGTGAATTCCTGGGTACATATTTCCACTTAAATAGTCTCTACTGGCCGGGCTCACGCCTGTAATCCCAGCACTTTGGGAGGCCGAGGCAGGCGGATGAAGAGGTCAAGAGATTAAGACCGTCCTAGTCAACATGGTGAAACCGTGCCTCTACTAAAAATACAGAAATTAGCTGGGCGTAGTGGTGTGCCTGCCTGTAATCCCAGCTACTCGGGAGGCTGAAGCAGAAGAATCGCTTGAGCCTGGTGGGGCGGAGGATGCAGTGAGCCAAGATCGCGTCACTGCACTCCAACCTGGCAACAAAGCGAGACTCCGTCTCAAAAAAAACAAAAAAAAACAAAAAAAAAACGGATCTACTATGTTCAAAACAGGTAATCTTTTAAGAAAATCCAGTCGTCAAAAGTTCTTTGTACTGATAATGCCAACATAATTGTTGCCAGTCAACCAGGATGGCACCACCTCTTACCCTCCAGTGTTTTCTTCACATGACGTACGATTTGGCATTGGGCTTTGTGGAGTCTACATCCACATTCCTGTTCCGTCAGTGCCTCATCACTTCTCTGACGATGAAATCACTTTTTTGTGACTTTTATCTGCAGCTTGTGCTTACATTTCATTTCAATTCATCCTATATGATGCTCTCTAATTGATCTTGCTATACAGCTCATCTCTGAGCACATTACACTCCATAAAAAGTTTTCATGTCTCCCCCTGCAAATTAAGTGTAAACTTTTCACTGGGTCTTCAAAATATACTCTTTACCTGTATTCTCAGCCTTATCTCATATTGTGTATCACATTACTAATAAAAACGCAAACTTAGATGGAAATTCCTAAATAACTATTTTTGTATAGTTTTCTAATCATTTTTATAGGACATATTTTTAATGTTGAATAGTAGTAGATCATAGCATATGTTCTTTTAGGGGGTTCTGAAAACATTGCAAAATTTCCATCTGGAAGGAATGGACAAATTTACATTTCTAATGCGTCTATTATAACTCTGGATATTAGCATAATTTCCTCTTTTCCTATATTAAGGTATATCATTGTTGTGTTAATTCAGGTCTTGAGATTATCAGAAATATTTATCAATTTAATATACATATTTGCTCTTATGAACTGAATTTTCATAGTTTCTGGAATATTTTGTATTGCTTTTTCATTTATAGGCACTCAATAAATTAAAGCTACTAGGTGCCATATATTTTGCAATTATTTTTCTTTTTCCAATGAGTCATCTGCCTTTTAACTTTGTTTATAAATCTGCTTCCCTGTCACATAGATTATTTTTCTTTTTTATTAGGTATTATCTTTATCCTAATTTGTATAGTAAATTATAACTGCATTTGCCTTTCTTGTCTCTGCTTTTTTGATATGCCTAGTAACTCTTTCACAGGCCAAGATAATTTACATAGTCATTGATTATTGTAGTAATATATTGATTTCACTATCTTGTTATTATTACTGTTATTACTAACTTTACAAGTAGGAAATAAAGACGTTATTATTTTCCTAAGCGGTCTTCTATTTCCACTCTGGTTCTCTGAACCAGCAGTCTCAGTGATTCTTAACCCAGTCGCCTCAGTCAATCTTTTCAAACATAAGTCAGGACTTATCACTCCTCTGCTCAAAACCTGAACTATTTCCCCATTTCATTCAGAGTAAATGTCAAATTCCTCAATGGTTCACATTATCTCTCTAGCCTCCCCTATCATCCTCCTCATTGCTCCCTCTGTCCTACATGAGTTGGTGGCCTTACTGTTTCTTGAACGTCTAAGCATGCCGCCACCTGAATAGTTTGTCTCTGGAATGTTCTTCTCTCAAATGTCTATAAGACTAATTATGATAGCTCTTTTAAGACTCTATCCAATGAGGATTTTCAATGAGGTCTATGCAAGAGTTAGGGGAAGCCAACAGCTTGAACAAATAACCTCAAAATCCCAGTGGCTTCAGAGTTGACACTAATGCGAAGGACACAAATAGAAATCTCCCTGAGCATGACAAAGGAAAACAAAAGCTTTTTAATTATATGGAAAACAGAAAACAACATATAGTCCAGGAATAGTAGTATCAAATTTTAAAAGAGTCAAAGCAAATGTGATGTAAATAATAGTGAAAGACATAAATAGAACAAAAGTTTCCCATACGTGAACTTAAAAACCCTGAATTCAAGATTAGATCTTTCATATTTGAGCAAAATGAAAAATTATTAATTTAAAATATACAAAGGCAACTTTTTTGATATTGTAAGTGAACAAAAATAGGAATGAAAGGTTATCTTTAAAGGCAATAAAAAATAACTTCAGGTTTGCTCTCAAGCAAACTAAACACCAATAAACAAATGAGCAAAATCTGTAGAGTTTTTGGAAAGAAATAATAATGACAAAAATAAAACTATTAATGTGATGTGCACCTATTTCGTACCAAAAACTCTTTTAAGTGCTCATGTTAACATGTTTAATTCTCACTAGAAGTCTAGAAGGCACATCTTGTAATTATTCTCTTTTACAGTTAAGGACTGAGATTGTGACATTAAAAAATTTATATGCCACCATTTCTTGTTCATGAATAACGACAACTTGGAAAATATATAAACTCAATTGTCTAATGGAAAGAAATCCCAAAATATGTGGCTTGATCAACTAAGAGATGTATTGATATTAAAATCACTAAAGTGGGAGAGGTCATAGTTAAAAGAATTCTTAACAAATATGAAAATCAATTTACTATGTAGAATATTATAGAAATAATTATTGAAGATATGGCTACAAAATTAAATGTAAAAGACTAAACACTTTCTGAAAGTGCCAATTTACATGGTAAAAACAATAACGGCACGTTAATGATAGGAAAGTCAAAATTCTTAGCATAATTAATTATGACCAGGAAGCAAGGAGGGAGAAAGGATAACAGAAGAAAAGAGGCCAAATTGTTCGTATTGTTGGAGTAAGTAAAAGTTTTTGATTTGTGACTTTGACAATTAATACAAAACAGATTTAAGAATACCTTTAATTATTTGAAGCAATAATATAACTAAAAGTAGAATGTCTCCATTTTCTATTATTAACAGCAATAAAAGTAAACAATAGTATACATACCAAAAAATGGTAATAATGATAAAAGCAGAAAGGTATTACAGAAAATATTAAAATGATAGAAGCAAGAACCAATAAAGCTATCATACAAATGAATCGAATCACTAAATAAGAATGGGTTGAAAAAGCAAAATCACTCTAAATATTATTACATAAAGCTTACAGAAGGCACATCTAAAAAGTAAGTCAGAATAGTCAATAAGAGAATGCAAAATTAAAGTACTGTAATACACAGAAAAGCGGGAGTTAATAGTATTAACTTTAAAATAATATAAAAGAAAGCTGCCATTTTATTAAAAAATTACAATCCAAATGATTATTTAATAATTATAGCCTATTATAGTCACTGAGTAACAACACCTACAAATATATAAAGGAGAGCCCACAGAAATAAATCAAGTAGGCAATTCAATACACCATGAATAGTCTATGACAGATCAAGTAGACTGTAATGTAAGAACTTTCAATATGTGGAATTTTTAGTTAATCAGATTAAACTAATTATTTCATTGATTTAGTTGCTCAGAAATTGTCTATGGAGCAAAAGTTGGAGACTCCATGCCAATTACTTATTTATTTGAGACAGGTGTTCACTCTGACACTCCTGCTGAAATGCAGTGGCACAATCACGGCTCACTGTAGCCTCAACCTCCCAAGCTCAGGTGATCCTCCCACCTCAGCTTCCCAAGTAGCTGGGACTACAGGCCCATGTCACTACACCCAGGTAATTTTTGTACTTTTTGTAGTGATGGGTTTTCACTATGTTGCCTGGCTGGTCTCCAATTCCTGGACTCAAGTGATCTGCCCACTTTGGCCTTCCAAAGTGTTGGAATTGCAGGCATGCCCCACAGTACCTGGACCCCCACCACGCAAATTAAACAGACTGTTTAACATATATTTAAACAACACCTGACACCCTCCGCTTTCAACCTGGGGAGATAAAAGGAAGTTTTTAAAATAATTATTTATGTCAGTTACTTATTTATTAATTGCCTCCGCCACCCCCGAAAAAGGCCTCAAGGCAGCTAAATTCCCTAAATTGTAATTGGGTCAATGTGCAACTAAAAACATTAAATGAGATCACTATATATTTAAATTGCCTAAATTGTATTCAGAGAATACTTGATCATTTGAAAAATGTGTTTTTAATTGCTAAATGAGAAATAATGAACCAAAGTAGACAACTCAAGTCGCCTTAAAGAAAGAATAACTTATGAAAGTCAAAGGAAATAATAAAGAAAAAAGCTAAAATTAATTAAAAAGCAAAAAGAATATTTATAAATAAGAATTCACAGTATACGGAAAAACAAAATGTAAAAATGTATCAAGGCTGATCAAGTGAAAAAAAAGAAAAGGAGTATGCACAAGAAAAGAAGTATGACTACATAAGTGGAAGAAATTAAAAAACTGTATTTCATATACCTCAATGATAATTAATTATAAATCTTGTTAAAATAATTTTTTTCTAGAAAAATACAGCTTTTCAACATTGACTCAAAAGGAATTAGTAAACACTGATCACTGAAAATGAAAAAAAAAAAGAATATATTGTTAAAGTTTTTCTTCAGAAAAGAGCCAAGCTCCAGTAATATCTGTTAGGAGCAGTTCACCATGAATTCACCACACACTTCTTGTAACAGCTTCTATCTCGAACTCCCTTTTCAATCATGTTTGTATAGCAAAGGTAATGTCTTCCTCCAAGGCAAAAGTTGGGTAAGTTTGCTAGAAGCCACCTGATAAAATTGGGGGATTCCTACATTCAGGATTTGTCAGCTGTGATAAAAACCTCTGATATATGTAGCATCCACATGGACCACTTTCATATCACCCCTGGAGTTTTGGAGCCAAAGGAAACAGTTCATGCTGCCTGTTGTGTAGTAATAAAGTTCTTTGTCTCTCAGGCTGGAGTTTCATGTCGTCTTCTGCTAGCATCTGTGAAACTATGGCAGGCTAACCGGTTAACTTGCCAGGGTAAAATCTCAGACCCTTCACATATCTTGATGGTATCATGAGAGAATGTATCAAACCTTTAAGGAACTGAAATGCCCCATGCAATTTAACATAGAAAAAGAACTAAATAAACCTTCCTATTTCATTTTAAAAATGGTAGTAAATCTCCGTACCAATATCTTTAAAAAAGTACCAAATAGAATTATAGACCAATAGATATTCTAAATTAAATGTTTGTAAATTAAATCTAGTAATGTATTAAAAATTTAATAAACCATAGCCAATTAAGGTATATTTAAAGATGCAATTTGATATTTGAAAACAGTTATTTTAGTTGATCAAAAGAGAAAAATCACATATTTTTGCTTTTACTCCACAGTGGGGTAAGGCATTGCAAAAGTGATATGATATTCTTAGGGAACATTCATTTTCCACTCCCACTGGAAAATGAATGTTTCCTGAGAAAATTATAATATCTAAACTATGTTCATTGGGTATTAGCACAACTATATAAGAAAAATACTAATTTTTAGAAAAATTGAAATGAACTACAGCCAAATAATTGCAATAGATGCCTCTAGGTAGTTAAAAAAAGAAAAGCTAAAAATGGTAGTTGTCAATGCAGAAAATAAAAAAATCTATTCAAATTTCAGATAGACATTGCTTTAATATAGTATTAGCAGTAATTCTGCCACATATCCACAAGGGGTGACATGATGCTAGAAAGAGATTCACAAGTAAGAGAAGCTTCTTCCTTGCTTCTAAGGAAACACTCAAAATCTATTAAATTTATATTTAGGAATCACCCATATCCACGCCACAACCTTCCTCTATATTCTAGTGCTACTCTCTCCTGTTAAGTTCTTGTGATGATTGAAGCACCAGATCTGTGCAAAAACATGAGGTAATCACTGATACAAAATTACCACTCTTGCAGCCAATCTTCAAATTAAAAGGTTCATTCCTCAAACAGCGATAGATTTTAACAAGTTACTTTTAAAAAACAATACGATAAGCCTAATTTATATAATGATGTGTGATTAATTGACGCTCAATCCTATCAGAAGTACTTTTAAAAGAAATATTAATTATGAAAAGCATGTTTCTAACTTAAAAAAAATCATGTTATAGTAAAATAGTCTTTGCGACAGGAAGGTTGTCACTAAGGCGAATTACTCTTGCCTGGGAAATCCATTGGTCAGCGCCCCTATATGTTTCCAGATTTATCACACATTCATTTCCCACAATTGAGACCACAGAATATGTCATGTTTTTTACTCAAAGTAATCTCTAATTTTTTAGAACAGTGGATAAGGCCACAATTTACTGTTTGTAATTTGGATGTGGTGATCATATTTATAATTTGAGTGTGACCACTATATGCAAGTCTGTTTTTTACGTCTTCCATCTTCCTGCTGATGTGTCTTGAAAATGGAGTGTAGGGTTTCGGTCATTCAACATTGAGTGCCTTGAATACAGTAATACTCATGAAATAGTTGTGAGAATGCAGAAATGATGAGTAACCAATAGGAAAGTAATATACAAATTGTAATAATCGTTAGAATATCTCAGAGATTAAATTTGTTTGAAATGCTTACTATTCCAGTACTTGGTGGTCAAATGAAACAGTGTATTAAGCTAAAACTTTTCCATGAATGGGTAAAAACTAATTTAATATCCAAATTTGGGACTGCTATAGCCAGAGGAAGAGGTATTTCCTGAGAGTAGAAAATAGGAAGCAGAATAAAAAGCAATTAACTCTACAAGGAATGGGACATTGTCTCTACTAGAATTCAATCTGGAAATTGTTCTTCCAGCGTAGTTCACTGTACTTCTCTCATAAGCTAAATTATAGAGGGGAGAGCAAATCTATGGAAAGAACACACAGAGAAAGGAAATGACATAGGCGATGCAGCAGGTTTTCTAACGACAACTCATAATAAATTACATCATATGTAACCTACAATTTTGTATAGACCTTTCCAAAAGCAAGGACAAACATCACTAGCTAGAACTATAGTCCTCTGATGAACATGGTACACTGAAAATTTAATCTTAAGCAACGGCATTTGCAAATTATAGGCAGTTAGTAAAAATGCCATGACATTATTAAAAAATCTACCATTTAAGGATATCTGATATGGAATTGCCCACTGAAGAGAGATCAAATTTAACTCCAGAACCATGTTGTCTGTATGTTATCTGAAGTTTGTGTGTATTTTCTTGTTTTTATTAGCTGTTTGTATTTCTAATTCTATTGTGTGTTTTCTCATATGCTGCATTAACTCTTGTGGCTTTTGTGAAGTATTTTATTAAACCATCCCTACAGCTGATCCATAATTGTGATCAATTCTTTTGCCCAAAAGGGACACCTCAGATTAGTAACATTACATTTATAACAATGCCTTTAATGAGACTCTTTTCTTTGCAGGGATCCTTTACATTACATACCCATTTGCACCCTTACCACTTCCTAAACAGGGATGAGATCAGGTTTCTATGAGAAATCACACAGTCTTTTCATTATTTAACACTCAATAACTGATCATAATCATAAATAAATATCATCATTAATGATAAGGCACATCAGTCTCTAAACTCTGCATCTTCAAACTCTATGATTCTGGTCACATAAGGTGAATGCACAACAAAGAGCTATCCAAGAAACTGATAAGAGACAACTTCATATAAATTTAAGGTTATCTGGCAAGAACTGTTGACATAGTTAACAGAATCCTTAAGTGCTAGAAAGCAAAAGATGGTTTAACCATTTTCACTAGAGTGGGAAGTATCAGGAAAAGGAAGAGAATGAGATAGACAGAGAGAGAGAGAGAGAGAGAGAGAGATGCACAGAGCGAGAGATTGATTCAGCTTTTGCATCCAGGATGAGTTTGGTAAAGTATCAGGAGTATCAGGCTGGTGGAGTTTGAAGAGTGTTTCTGAAATGCTCCTGCTTCTTGCTGCAATCAAGCATGTGGACAGCAAAATTATCCAAAAAAGCATCCATTCTCTATTTATTTATTTATTCATTCAACACACATTTATTGGGTACTTCTGGCCAGACATGGTACTGAGCTTTTAGGATACAGAGAAGGATATAAAAGAAAATTCCCTCCCCTTAGAGAAGACATTATTATGACAGGAGATAGGCAGACAAAAAACAGGTATAAAAGAATTACCAAAACAAGTTCAGATAGAGATCAGTGCCCAGAAAAAATCATGAGACCATATAACGCTTCCAAGTGGCTGGGGGTGGGTACAGTTGGAAGTAGAAAGGTAGGGACAGGCTTTTTGATGAAAAGAAATGCAAATCTCAGTGATTCAGAGGCTGGTTATAGAGGATGTTTTATTCATCTCTCTCCTGCTGACCATCTTTTGCCATTTCACTAATTATTATTGTTCCATTATAGTGCTGGAATGCCAGTCGATAAATGATTATTGAGACCCCACTGTGTTCTCAGCACCACTGCGACTGGAAAATGTGGTTGAATTCAAATAACTAATTCTACTGCTCTAATAAAATATGAGGTGGGGAAGAATGCTTAAGTTGGTAAATAACTTAAGCCTTCTTGTTTTGAGAGGTGCATTAGAGTCTAAGCTTCCGCCAATCCATTCGTAGCTCACCCATCTGAAACTCAGCCATCGGTTTCAGCAACTGCTCTAAGAAGAGGTATCACATATTGCCACTAGATGGCACCAATTATTTTCATATTTTTAGGTCAAGAAAATCTTTTTTTAAAATGTAATGGCCACATTTAAAATAGAAGAATTTTACTTAGCATTGTTATTAATAAAGTATTATTCTCTTCTTAATAATTTTCTTATAGACAAACCACACCAATAGAACTAAAGAAGGTACATTCTTTCACCCGCACACTTGTTCATTCAATGTACATTTGTTCCAAATAATCTTTAAAAAAAAGTTCTCACACTTCTTTGGATATGTAAAAAGTAGGGAAAGTAATTGAAATATTGATATAATAATTGAATATATAAATATCATATTTGAATATATAAATAAGAGGATGAAAAATAGTTCATATATTGATACTACATATACTTTGAAAACTTTCACAGAAAAGAGTTTTAAAATAGTACAGAAAATTTTTTTGCTTTTTAGAAAAGATGTCCCATTGTGTCTTCCAAAAATGAGTAATATTTTAAATATATTTTAAATATGGTACTAATTCATTACAATTAAATGTAACAAAAACTATTGCAAAATTTAAAATGGGATAGGAATCATTTAACTGAATGCAAATGTTTTATAGGTATAGCTTTATATAATTTGATTAATAAAAATTCAGGCTTAAAAGAAATTTTAACACAATTTCCCTGTTTCAAACAAGTAAATTTATAGGTCCATTAGAATATCATGCAAATTTTTTCTACAGGAAATGAGTGTGATGTATTTTCCTTCCTCAAAAAAGTGGTTGGTAAACATTCAAAGTATATTTATTCAGAAACAAATGATAACCATTCTCATTCTCAGGTCTTTCATTAAAAGCACAAAAGGACTCTGGAATAAATATAGCCTACATTTTTATATTAATAGACTTCAAAATAAAATAAAGTATGATAATAAATGAGAGTACACATAATATGCATTGAAAAGTACAATATGCTCTATGACTATATCATAATTACTTAGAAGAAACAATGAAAACTTACAGGTTTATTATGCTAACAAATTTAGTTTTAAAATCTCAACACCCTTGCTACTTCAGGATAAAAATTGTCTCAAACTATCTGCTAATTTGACTATCACTATATTTCTTTCATTTTGAAACATTCAAAAATAATACTCACTTGGGTATCTCGAAGAGTTTTTTGTCTCACAGCAAGGAGCACTCTAAATCTCTGATCTTCCTCAAAGATTCTCTCTTCACACTCTTTTTTCTCTTGCATATAATGATCGAACACAGCTTGTGCATGTTCCCTTTTAAATCTCATAGTTACAAATTTGTTCCTATGAAGAAAGAATTCCATGTGCCACTAATCAATTCACATTTTATTTTTCAAAATGCATTTATGAGACATTTTAAAAGGACCCAAATGAAAAATCTTGAAGAGTCTTGAGCTGACAGGCCTTGGAAAAATTCCCTGGTTTTTCCCAAGGCTTACTTCCATAGGGCTACATCTAAATCATCCAGATAGAAGAAAATCTATGGAAAAACAGTGGATTCTCTTGGTTGCCTGTCCAGCATGCTTCTGTTCTCTAAGCATTTCAAGAAAACCCCTCCTCCAAGCAGCATGTAACTCTAGAGATATATTCTGATTAGTCCAACCAGCATATGACCCATTGTCCAGGGGTGAGAAGATATATTAAGATAGCTCGAGGAAATGAGTGAGAAGCGCTTAATTCCATGTAGAAGAGCTCATACCCACTAAATGTGACTTACACATCATGCTTTCAAAGTTGCTGCCAACAGCCATAGTGGAGAGAGAAAAAAAATGAGTGCCCGGTGTTGAACTGTTGAATCAACCAACCCTGCAGCTTGCTCTACCAATTATATAAGATGACACCTTTTTTTAATTGTTTAAGCTGGTGCTATGTAAGATGATGCAGTTTTACTGTTTTATGTTTCCTGTTACATAAGATGATACATTTTTTATTGTTTAAGCTGGTACATGAATAGGTGTGTGTATGTATGCGTGTGTGTACATGTCTGTATTTTATCATTTGCAATTAAACACATCCTAATGCAAAGGTAAAATAACTTTTATGGTGAACTCAGTAGTTATGTAAGGAACAATACTAGTAGAAAAGTATCAAAACGTGGTTAAAACAAAACTGGTAACAATAACTTGCTTGCCAAAGTTGAGCAGCAACTCAGTGTCCAGAATAAGGTATCTGAAAAAGCTCAGCACAGTCTTATTCTATCCACATTAGTTAACAAGTGTACTGATATATTTAATCACTTGCACAGTTAACTATAAAGGCAGCAAGACTAATATTTTGGGAAGGGCTAAACTAATATCTCTGCTTTTAAATAATATCCCATTTAATACAACAAAAACCACTCTATGAAATAATAATGAGATAGCCATCTAGAGTTGAAGAACCTAAACTTGGATAATTAATTAGCTTGTGTAAGCTCAACTAGTTGGTAAATGACAGAACCAGAATTCAAATCTAGTCCTGCCTTTTTCTGATTCAGCAGTTCAACATTAAGTACTCATTTTTTCCCTCTCTTCATTATAGCTGTTACCAGCAAATTTGAAAACATATCACCTTGTTTACACTTAGTGGATGTGAGCCTCTTCTTCCACAGGAAATAAGGTTCTTCTCCCCTTTCATCTGCCTTGCCCTGGTATTTCATTTACATCATTCATACCAATAACATTCTAAATTATTAAGTGATGTCTGATCAGTAGCCAATGATATTGACATCTTGGAGCACAGAGAACAATGAAATTCACACAGGAAGGAGCTAGTGTGACCAAAACGATAAAGTGTTCATAGTTGCTCCCAAAAAACATTGATATATCTTGACCACATGTACTTTGTTCTCTACACTGTTTTGATATTGAATTATATTAATTATAGTATTTTATTAATTATATCTATACAGACATTTTTATACACTATATACGTGCATATCTATGCAATAAAATAATGTTTTCTTTCTCACAGTGATAAAACAAGCAGACTTTGAAGTCTTATGGGTCTGGATTTTAATTTTCCACTTTCTAGTTAAGAAGCAATTATAAAAATTAAGTGAGGGTCAAGGATGGCTTTGATTGCCTTTATTTTTAACACCATATTTTAATTGCCTTGTATATGTGAGGTTTGTCTCCCTGCAAAGATCTTCAGACACTTGAAGATACACTTTCCCACTTGCCATTTATTTGTCCTTATTGGGACCTGGCAGTATGCCCACTACGAGTTCTCAATAAATAATAAGTAACTTGTTATGGGAAATTATTGAAAATATCAGTAGATTATTCATAAAACAGCTGATCTCCCTTTGTAATCCCATCTTAGGGGGTTAGTTGTAAGGGCACACACTTGGAACAGGTTGGAGCTAAGCTGAAGCTAGCTCTACCACTACTTAAGAGTGTGATCTTAGGTTCCCTGAGCCTCTATTTCTCAGCATTCATTGGAAATGATACAATTTAACCATTTGCTGTAAGAACTGGATGAGACAAGGTACACACATTGTCCAGGATTTACCTGGCACAATAGCAAGCAGTTTGATGGTAGCTTTAAATATTATTTGACATTATATATCATCACTGCTAATTAATAGTTGTATAAGTAATTCCACAGTATTAGCTAATTCTTTTTCTCCTTTTCTTGTTAGAAGGCAGGATTTTGTCAAGTTTAGAGAGAGAACTGATTCACTGGGACATGGAAACCACTCTTGTCCAAAAGGCCATATGATCCAGCTTCAGAAGAAGTTAGGATTGAAGTGGGAGGAAGCCAGAAGAAAAGATTTTCATCAGCTCCTGAATTAGATCTTTATAAGTTTAATGTAAGTTATATACATTTATATTTATATCTTTGAGTCCTAAGATATTCTGACAGGTGTTAAACAAGGTGGATAAATATCTTTAAAAGTAAATGATATGTTTTCCTGCTTTTTCACACAATATAGTGAATACGAGTAGTCTTTTTCAGATAAAGCTGAATTATCATGTTGAAAATAAGTTTTACCCTATGATAATAGCTAAACAAATGCTTGATGGGGACATTGACGTGACTCCATTAGAATGCATGGCAACAGGCTGGGCATAGACTTTTTTTGACACTTTGTCCCTCAAGCATTATGATTTTGCTAATGCTTGTAGTAGCCTTCTTTATTTAAAGCAGACCGTTGTCCCTAAATGTGGCCAATGCATGTTCCTCTAATACTCCTCCAAGTCCAGTTCTCAATGTTTTACAAGACAGGAAATGAGAAGCAAAATGAGTAAAGGAAGAGTAAAAAAGTACTAGGTTAGGGTCTATGGATACCCAATGAGCCTGAGAGCATGATCATTCTCCAAGCCAAAGGCCTTAGTAACACTGAACAGTTATATCCCTGACTCATGAGGTGACTGATAAGAAACTTTGGAAGATGATAAATTTGAATACATTGCATGAGGTTTTATAGAATATCTGAGTCTGAACTCTTACCTTGAAACTAATCAAAAACATTTGGGTGAAAAACCATAAATTATTAAACATGACATATAAATACTGATACATCTGAAAGTAATGAAGAATATTATTGTTATAAAGAATAAAAGTTCTCCTCCTTGGAAAGGGAGAAACATTCCAAGTTATTAAAATAAGAACAAACCCAGAGAAGCAATAATGAATGAAAGCAGTTTATGATTATGCTTTTTAAACTAAAATTAACAAATATCACATATATATTCCACACTATGTTATAATTAAAAATATGAACCATTTTAAGAATACATTTTAAATATGGAAATTTCATCTTATTTCTTTTATTAATATTTTTAATACACATCATATTTTGATAAAGTTTAAGTACTTACTTTAACACTTCAAGTATCTGATCATAACTTTTCTTTTCTTCTTCTTTTGCTTTTAATTCCTCATTCAATTCATTTATTTTTGCATAAAAAATCATTGTCTTACTTTTAGTTGCTTCTAAGTCTTTAAAAATTGCTGAGCGTTTACTCTGAAAAAAAAATACAGGAGTGTTTTATTTTAAATACTTGGATTCTCAAATCTCTGCTATTCAGGGACACAATTACATTGGCTGTGTGAACAATTAAAAGTTAATAGTGGGCCACACCTGATGGCTCACTCTTGAAATCCCAGCACTTTGGGAAGCCAAAGCAAGAGGAGCCAGGAGTTCACTTACAGCCGGGAGTTCAAGACCAACCTGGACAACAAAGCCAGCACCTGTTCTCTACCCAAAATTGTTTTAAATAGCCAGGTGCGGTGTTTCACACCTGTAGTCCCAGCAACTTGGGAGGCTGAGATGGGAGGATCATTTGAGTATAGGAGGTCGAGGATGCAATGAGCCATGATTGCTCCACTGCACTCCAGCCCAGGTGACAGAGTGAGACCCTGTCTCTAAAAACCAACTGAGGTTTGTATTCTCTACTGTTATATCTGATTAATGTTCTAAAAAATAAAAATGTTTATTCTCTCTGCCCTACACAAACTTGCTCCCCTTTCCAAACACACACCTAAATGCACACTTTATAAGCATGTCATTTCAAGATGCAAACATGTGGTCACTGGTTTTCAAACATGTACGAAGTCCATTGGCAGGAGGACAAGAATATATATCGTTCTGATCTTTCCAGCAAAAGAAGGCAATATTTACTACCAGTACAGTTTTCCATGGTAGGCCTGTGCAATTCCAGAATGAACATTTGATTGTGCATCTATTTTTGTGTCATCCCTTTATGACTGTTGGTGTTCAAATGGAACTTAGTGACTCACTGATTGACTGTTATTGAATTGTTCCCCACATTCAGCATGGCTGCTAATTAGTGTTACTCTCCCAACTGATTCTACAGATCTCAATGGTTCCTTCTGCCTCCACTATCTTCTATTTTCCCCATATGCTTCCAAATACTTTCTTTACTCATAGATTTCAAGAATAACAACTAATATTTTATATTTATTTTCCTATAAAACCATACTGTTTGTCTAAGATTTTGAACATTGGGTACTGCATTTGAATTTTCACATACTTCCTGCTTTGTTTCCTTCCTTTTCTGGAAGTTCTGAAAATTTTCTACTGATAAATAAAAGGATTTTTTTCTCCTTATACTAGAATGTAGTGGAAATACAGCTAACTAGGATTTGTTGATAGGCCCATTGGAGTATTAAGTTATTTGGCGGGGGCATCGGGGGGAAAGTAAGTCCAAAGACAGAGAGCAAACAGGTGTGAGTACGGACACTTTGAGTACTGCATGCTCTCTATCCCTAAACTTGACATTTAGATCAGATTTCGTCATTCATTTCTTAGTCTTAGCTGAAGATTCTCTTCTTCAAAGGAATCTAGTTTTGTATAGTTTTGCATATCTTTTAGCACACTGTAAAATGTATTTAGCTAATATATTTATGATCTTGTCATCTATGCTCATAAGCAAGATCACCAATGGATTTATTTCTTGCATTATTAATTTTTGGTTATGATTGCAAGATTTTAGTTTCATTATAGAATGACTTTAGAAGATTTCCATGCTTTCTTATGCTCTGTAGGTGGTATCTGTAGAGAGATTCATAAAGTATCTTGACTGATTCTTGGTTTTATTGGTAGAGTTTGGACAAATTAAATTTCTTCTATAATCATTGATCTATTCTTGTGTTTCATTTCTTTTGACCCAGTTTTCACCATTTGCATTTTATAAATAAATGATACAATTCATATAGATCTTAAAACAAATTCCCATGCGAAGTAGTATTCAATTCACTGTGTATATAATTATACCCCTTTTAATCATTCCCATGGCTGTTAATTTTCATTTTTTATTCTTTGCCCTTAATAAATATGTTAAATATTTTTAGATTTTTTAAAAAATTAAAATCATTTATTGGTAATCTCAAAATATTATATTGGCCTATGTCATAAATTTTGCTATATAGTTTGTCATTATTGATCATGTATAAATAAGTGGTAATTTATATTTTAGTTATTTCTTAGCACAGAAGCAAATTAATAAAAAATGTGATTCGGTAATTTTTCTAGTAGTGCATATACTTTTTATTTCTTATTGCCCTATATTTTTGTTATTGACTTCTGATTTTAATTCATTGTATGCAAACTTGGGTGACATGACCAATACAATAATATAAGAGCATCTATTTCAGTGCCAGACTGTCTGGGTTGGAATTGCAACTTTACCACTAATGAGTTGTATAAACACCTGTACAAGTTAATTAAAAAATAATGCATCAGATTTCTCAAATGTAAGATAGAGGTAATAGCACACTCTTCATAGGCTTATCATGAAAATGAAATGATGAGCTGTTATGTCTGTGCACTTAAAACAATGCCTGACACACAGAAAACATGCAGCAAATATCTATTATTATTTTCTCTGTAATTTTTTTTAATATTTCTTTTGAGGCCCATTATCAGGCAAACATTTTAAAAATGATATGAGGACACCTCCCTCTCATGGCCTACATGCTTTCCACCAACAAATCCTATTGGAACCACCTTTGACATATATCTAGAGGACATATTACCAGGTTAAACACAATATTGGCTGCATAAATATCTTCTTTTGAGAAGTGTCTGTTCATATATCCTTCACCCACTTTTTGATGGGGTTCTTTGATTTTTTCTTGTAAGTTTGTTTAAGTTCTTTGTAGATTCTGGATATTAGCCCTTTGTCAGATGGGTAGATTGTAAAAATTTTTTCCCATTCTGTAGGTTGCCTGTTCACTCTGATGGTAGTTTCTTTTGCTGTACAGAAGCTCTTTAGTTTAATTAGATCCCAGTTGTCTATTTTGGCTTTTGTTGCCATTGCTTTTGGTGTTTTAGTGATGAAGTCCTTGCCCATGCCTATGTCCTGAATGGTATTGCCTAGGTTTTCTTCTAGGGTTTTTATCGTTTTTGGTCTAACATTTAAGTCTTTAATCCATCTTGAATTAATTTTTGTATAAGGTGTAAGGAAGGGATCCAGTTTCAGTTTTCTACATATGGCTAGCCAGTTTTCCCAGCACAATTTATTAAATAGGGAATCCTTTCCCCATTTCTTGTTTTTGTCAGGTTTGTCAAAGATCAGATGGTTGTAGATGTG
>NW_012101421.1:2479478-2660092 GCF_000951045.1 Mandrillus leucophaeus
TCATGCTGCTATAAAGACACATGCACACATATGTTTATTGTGGCACTATTCACAATAGCAAAGACTTGGAACCAACCCAAATGTCCATCAATGATATACTGGATTAAGAAAATGTGGCACATATACACCATGGAATACTATGCAGCCATAAAAAGGATGAGTTCATGTCCTTTGTAAGGACATGGATGAAGCTGGAAACCATCACTCTGAGCAAACTATCGCAAGGACAAAAAACCAAACACTGCATGTTCTCACTCATAGGTGGGAATTGAACAATGAAAACACTTGGACACAGGGTGGGGAACATCACTCACCAGGGTCTGTCGTGGCATGGGGGGAGGGGGGAGGGACAGCATTAGGAGATATACCTAATGTAAATGACGAGTTAATGGGTGCAGCACACCAACATGTCACATGTATACATATGTAACAAACCTGAATGTTGTGCACATGTACCCTAGAAGCTAAAGTTTAATAATAATAAAGACAATATTGACTTTCTTCCCTTTCCCACAGCCAATAATTCACTAGAGATAGAAATGTTAGCAATAAGAACTTTCATGGGGAGATATTTCTAATTTGGAAAAAGCCCTAAAGTCTCCAGTCACACATCCATTTGTTTATGCTGAATACATACTAACTTGGGGGTAAAATTTAGAGGTCAGGTAGGAACAAATGTTTTGGTCTGTAGATTGCTCCCATCTGCAGAAACACAATACTCTCCAGTAGAGTACAAATCCCAGTCTCTACTTTGTAGAAAAGGCAGTGGGGTTGAGGAAGCAATCAATGGGTGTTACAATGCACCGATTACCGTACTATGCATTGTATTTGAATTATGCATTTTATGACTCACAGTAGCAATATGATGAATGTTATATCCATTTTACAATAGGAAATCCAAAGTAGTCTGGATTGTACAGCTAGTTTATGTGGTGATGACTGGTTAAACACTAGATTTCTCTGACTCCAAAGCCTTTACTATTTTCTCCATACCAAAACTGGCCCTTGCTTTTTGGTCACTGCTGCTAAAAGAAATTACATGAGATTTTAGTATACTTAGTAGGTATTGGCATGCATGAGTTTTGAGATTGGACAGAGGGGGATTCTTGCTACTTGGGAATTTAACCTCTCTAAACCTCAGCTTTTAATTTATAGAAATGCAATACTAAATACTTTACAGGGTTGCTGTGAGAATCCAATGAAATGATCTGAGCCATGTGTTTGCCCTTTGTCAGCACATTGAAATCAACATTAATAAATGACATTGATAATAATTAATGAAGCTCATAAGAGGTAGCTGACCTGCCTGACTTCTACTGATAACATTGGCTGAAGACAATACTCACGCTGGGAAAATGATTTTCTTCTCTGCTCTGCATTGACCCAGTCATTTTTCACTGCTCTAATAATCACATCTTCCACTTATGACTCCTAATTCCCAAATTCTAGTGTGCAAGAAGTGCCACTACCAAGGATACTCTCTTAAGTATACTTGAATGTATTTAAGCATTTGCCTATTCAGAAAAATCCACAAAGTCCTGCGTACCAGACAGGGATGGAGGTGTTCACTGTTATGAAGTCTACACCAAATATAGCCCATGAACCCTGCAATTCACTCACTTCATTTTTTCTCAGAAGGGGTGAAGTCTACTCCCTGTCCATAGCCTCACACACTCTCAGTCATCTTCCTCAGAGAGGCTATACTCTCTTTCATCTGAAGATGTGAACATAGTGCCCAACAGACCTAGTAGGCACTGAGGTCATGCATAAGACAACAGCATTAAACTTGCAGTGCTCTTGGACTTTTCTCTCCTTGTTTTGGCTACAAAGTAAGCTGACTCTAACAGTCAAGTTTGGGTTCTAATCCCATCTCTATTGAAGAAGTGAGTCTTGCCTTTGCCCAGCTGCTATATTAAAATATTCTTGCTATACAACTCGGTAAAAAAGGGAAAGAGATAGATGGACATGATATAAATAGGAAGGGTGACTTTTCAGAAAATTGATGAGAGACACTTAGTGCCTGTAGTGTGTGAGAACATCAGGAGGAAAGGCAAAGAGGTATGTACAAGGAGCGTCCCTTGGAAGTGATGAGGATACCATTATAGTTCTGGTCACAGTGTCCTTTACAAAATGTAAATAAAAGTAAATTATTTTAAAATTTTTTTTGGCTCTTGAACTATACTTCTTTTATAAGCTGTGACTCCAATGGGGCATCACATAATTTAGAAACCTTCTGTTTTAAGTTCTCCTTATCAAAAGCAAAGCCAGTGGAGGTCTTTTCCCTGGCAAACAGAGTATCATTTTACCATGTAAAGTCAATCCTTTATTTTATCTGACAACTAAATAAAGGCTTTGTGTACAAAACCAGTAGTAAGATGAATGGAAAAAGTTGACTTTAATTGGCTAAGTGAAGATGATTTCTACGAACAAAATCTTAGTAGTAGTTGGCTTAAAATTTAAAGAATTATGTATATGTTTTTAAATTAAATTGTTGTCTTTGGGAATATTAAAATTTATAGTCAAATTATGATACAATATTAATATTAAAATAATTAAATTACATTAGTGATTCTAAGTTCTCTATCTGAAAAGAAAATGATCACTAGTTTAAGCATGTTTATATTAAATGTGATATTTTATAGTTTCAGAGTGTCAGATTGATGATTTGGGGTTAAAACAGTAGATACACGTCAATAGAAGATTCGAGCCACTTAACAAAAGTGTAATCATGCTATTTTTTGTTTAATTTTGACTTCTTTTTCTCCTTTTCTTCTCTTCCTTCCTTCCTTTCTTCCTTCTTTCTTTTCTTTCTTTTCTTTTCTTTCTTTCTTTCTGTCTTAGTTTGTTTAGGCTGTTATAACAAAACGCCTTAGAATGAGTACTTTATAAAAACCATAGAAATGTATGTCTTAAAGTTCTAGAGATAAGCAATCTAAGGACTAGGCAACAAACGATTTGGTGTCTCATGAAGCCTCGCCCTCTGCTTCAAAGATGGTGTCTTCTTCATTCATACTCATGCGGTAGAAGGGGCAAGCAAGATTCTTGGGGCCTCTCCTGTAGGAGCACAAATCCCAACAAGCTGTCATAATCTAATCACCTCCCAAAGGCCTAGCCTCTTATTGGGGATTATGTTTCAACATATGAATTTTGGGGGAACGCAAACATTCAGACCATAGCAATTCTCTTTATCTTTCCTTCTCTCCCTCTGTTCTTTCTTGTTTTCTTTCCTTTTTATTTCTTTCTTCTTCTTCATTTTTTTTTGTTTGTTTTTAATCTCCAAGTAAAAAGAGACAGCATGGCAATCACAGAAAGCAGTAGACTTCTGCATGAATGCAATATCAAATTTTCCTTGTATTTATCCTGATTAGGAGCTATGTCCCTGATAAACTAGACCAGTGAGAAAGATACTGCAAGAGAAAGTAAATGAAAACACAAGGACTCTATGTGTGCTTTTATCCCTCGTCAATTTAGTACAACCAATAAGAAATGGGACACATTCATTTAAAATTAAACTTGCTTGAATAGTTTTCACTGACATACATAAATATATAAGCTGTAAATTCGAAATTAGATTTTGAACTGAAATTCTTACCTCAGTTTCTATTAGTGCATCAAGTGTTTTCTTCCCCTTTTTTCGTAATTTTTTCTTTACTTTTTCCACCTTTCTTCTAATTAAATCTTTCTGATCAAGTATATTATTAAGTACCTGGAGGACATTCAGATATTAAGATGTGCAGCATTTGCAACCCAATTATCTCATTTAGGCCAAATCATACTAAAGTGACTATTTTAATAACAACAGCATTTATTTTGGCAAATAAAGGAAAAGAACCACCACACATGAATTACAGAAATATACTGTAATATCCAAAAATCTCAATATTCTATTTGCATTACATGAGAAAGCCAAAATTTAATGAATTTTAGTTAAGTAACAAAAATAAATAAGCTTACACAGAAAGTATGAATTTTTGTTATAATATTTCTTTTAATCAAAACTAAAACTCCAAATACAAATAGTAAGCAATCACTACCAAAAAGTATATAAAAACTTATTCTTCCTTAGTGTGTGCTAAATTATTAATTCATATAATTTATTAACTATTAAAATATAATCAAACCAAAAATGATTACTGAACTACAAGAAGACGTAAAACCATGGCCGTTATAAAATAACAGGAAACAAAAATCATTAATCTTTTCTGGAATTCATTATTGTACTCAGACAACCTCACTTAGGCTTTTGGTGCAATTAATAAATATCCATCATTAACGTAAGGTGGAGCCATCATTAAACTCATTTATCCACTAGATGTTTGTACTGGTTATACCTTCTTTGCAGGAGCATAATGATAGCATTTAGAAGCCCTAAATAGAGTGGTACTCAGAATTTGTTGTTTCCATGCTTCGTGACCTTATACATGTCACTCAGGCTCTTCAAGCATAGGTTTTCTCAAGTCTTTGATACCAGTAAACTCCCTCTTGCCTATTTCATAGGAAGACTTTGAGGCTCAAAATAAACTTTTAAAATAGAAACACTTTGTAAATCACAATTTTAAGAAATAAACACATTTTGAAAATTATCAAAGACTAAAAATATAAAGTCACATTATTATTTGCAAAGGAAAAATGTTCTGGTGCCAAAATGGCTCAAATAAATATATGTATGGCCTCCCTGCAGGGAAGGACAAGAATGTATAACTCTTGCCACACCCTCTAGTTCTCCAAAAGACTAATGACAGGATTAATACATGTTTTTCAACTAAATTTTTCTTTGGGAAGGGCTAGTGATATCAGTTACTGTCATAAACATGCAATTTCGAAAATATTTCATCAACATTTGCTTTATTTTTCATCCTAGATGTCTAAACATCTACATGCATCAAAAATTTACCATGAAAATGTCCAGATCCCTTACATTTTATATGCAAATAAGCATAACTTTAGCATTTCATTAAGAAGGACTGAAGACGTTGAATTAGGTTTAACATAATGAATGTTTACACCAGATAAGTCACTACTCACGCACTTGAAACCTGCTTTTCCCAAGTACCCTCTAAGACTATGGGGTTCTAGATAATAGCATTAATGGTCTTGCTATAGAGTTTCACTGCAGATCAAGTTGTGTGGTCCTGAAACAGTTACTTAGTTTGCCCATACTTTTCCTATGTGAAATCATAATTTTCCAAATAATAATGTCAAATCACTTGTGTAAGTTACTAACATATATATATTTCTGCACATTAAGTTTTGGATTAAATGCTTACAGCAGAATGTTCTTTGTAGAGAGTTCTGATTCTTTCAGCTTCATCTTCCAGTTGAAGCACAGGTTCCTGTAGTTCTGCCAGTGATATGGCACATATTGCCCTATTTTTAAAAAGCTCTTTCCGCTCAAGTGCCTGGACTTCGTAAATGGAATACAGTTTTTTCTGCCAGCAAAGATTTTAAATAATTCATTCAGTTATTAACTTAAACATTTATTGAGCCTCTTATTCAGTGACAGGCAGTAATATTTGTTGTTATTTGAAAATCAAACAATACAATAAATATCACCATAAAAAAGATACAAATGCAATACATATATTACATATATAATATTATATTATTTATAATATATGTATATAATATATGTAATATATTATATATAATATAATATGTAATATAATATAATATAATGTATATATTTTTTATTTTTTGAGGCAGAGTCTTGTTCTGTCACCCAGCCTGGAGTTCAGTGGCATCATCTCTGTTCGCTGCAACCTCCACCTCCCAGATACAAGCAATTCTTCTGCCTCAGCCTTCTCAGTAACTGGAATTACAGGCATGAATCATGCCTAGCTAATTTTTGTATTTTTAGTAGAGAAGGGGTTTCGCCATGTGGCCAGGCTGGTCTCGAACTCCTGACCTCAAGCAATCCACCCGCCTTGGTCTCCCAAAGTGCTGGGATTACAGGTGTGAGCCACCACATCTTGCCAAGTGTAATATATTTAACGAGAGCACAGTTATTGTTAGAATGAATGAGAGAAACACTTTAATAGACAATAAAAATCAAACATTTAAAAAAATATTTCCCAGTCCAAAATGTGAAAATCAATCATTCTTACATAAGGATTGGAGAACACCAAGTTAGAGAACACACTAACACCACATTGTGGAATATATACAAGTCCTGCAATATAAGACAAAACCAACTAACAGGAAGTTAATAACAAAATATTAAACAAAAAGGTCTCTCCAGTTAGACACTTAGAAACAAAACATATGTATTGAAATAAATTAGGAAATTTAGTGTTTTGAAACATATAGAAGCAAACACTGCTTCTATGTTTGAAAATGCCAAATTTCATAACAGAAAAAAAATTACAAAATTTAGGTTTACTTCAAAGAGAAGCAGAGGTGTAGATCATCTCTTTTGGGCCAGGCACGGTGGCTCACGACTTTAATCCCAGCATTTTGGGATGCTGAGGTGGGAGGATCACCTGAGGTCAGGAGTTTGAGACCAGCCTGACCAAAATGGAGAAACCCCATCTCTACTAAAAATACAAAATTAGCCGGGCATGGTGGTGCATGCTTGTAATCCCAGCTACGCAGGAGGCTGAGGCAGGAGAATCACTTGAACCTGGGAGGTGGAGATTGTGGTGAGCCAAGATCGCGCCACTGCACTCCAGCCTAGCGACAGAGCAAGACTCTGTCTCAAAAAAACAAAAA
Organism: Mandrillus leucophaeus; assembly: GCF_000951045.1. NCBI lineage: Eukaryota > Metazoa > Chordata > Mammalia > Primates > Cercopithecidae > Mandrillus > Mandrillus leucophaeus. The sequence goes on from NW_012101421.1 coordinate 2,486,187, forward strand.
CAAAAATGAACAAACAAACAAAAACACTGAAACCGTTTTGACTCTTGTTTTTTTTATAATAATAATAATAATACAAATTTCAAATATGTATGTATTTCTAAAGGGGAGGGATTCTAGAAACATGGCATGGATCAAAAAACCCAATCTGGATTCCAAAGGATATGCAGGTGGTAAAGATTTTAAAAATTCAAATTGATTTTGCCAGCTTACATGCTTTATTTTCAAAATCTTTATATGGAAGTATCATAGCATATTTTTCTTTCAGGGTTAAATAAAGAAATCCAAGTGAAAGACACTAAGAGTAAAGAAAACATAACATCATCACAAAGTAAACTAAAGAGTCAGACACTTAAAAATAAGATCCCACTGCCCTTTTACTAGACTGGCAGAAATTCCCATTAAGCCACAAAATGAGATATGGGTATGGGAGGTCAGTTTCTTTATGCATGATCAGACACTGCTGGTTGTACACAGAGGGCAACTGTCATCAGCTAAGGAGAGAAAACTGCTGGCTTGCAAACCAAGTAGTGACAAGATGCCTCATTACAGGCAAATTTAAAATGCTAAGTAAAATGCAAATTGAAGGAAGAATAAAATATTAAAACCAAATTAGTATTACCTGAAGCACCATTCCAGCAGCCACTTCACCTCGAGTGAGTTTTTTCAGGAATTCTTCTCTACCCTATATGTTAGGAAATTTTTAAAATGAGGATTTTCTTCATAAAACATCAAAAACATTTTTAAAAACAATTGCTAATATAAGATACCTTTTTAATGTTTCAATATAAAATATTAATTATAATTTTTTATATGTATTTTTAAAATCCTGGTGTTATTTGAGGTAAAGTAATGAAGTGGTACAGCACCAGGAATTAGACTACAGAATTTCTATCTTTTCAGTTTGCATTTTATAGTCCTAAACTTAAAAAATCAAAGTAATAAGAAAGTGAAACAAAGTAGTCATCAATTTCTCCTTTTAAAAACTATCAGTTTGTTTTTAATATTACTTTCTGGAATAAACACAATCAACTTTCAAAACAAGATAGATGCAAGTCAAGTGTGAAGTGTGCAAAATAAGAGCAGCCTCTCCACCTGGCTAGAGCAATTCATTGTTGTTTTTGTTTTTGTTTTTTTGTTTTTTTAATCATATCTTTAAAGTTTGTGGAGAAAAAAAATTTGGAAAAATCTTTTCTTTGCTACCTGGAGAAATTGTTATAAATTGTTCATAGACTTGCTTTAAATTATCACACAAAACCAGAATTGGAAGTAGTTCATAAAGTTCCTTCTCTCTTAAAATTACATCTTGGAACCCCTGATTTGAGGGAGGAGTTGGCTGGGATTTAGGCTGTCCTCCAGATTCAAAAGATATATATATATATGTGTGTGTGTGTGTGTGTGTGTGTGTGTGTGTGTGTGTGTGTATGTGTGTGTGTGTATATATATATTATATAGTTTTGCAAGGAGGAACAATAAAATTTTAGAAATGTGTCTGATACCTCTACTTCAATACTGAATCCCTCATCATATCCCAGGGTCTATAGAGACAATACAAAGAAGCCAGCAGTCCTCTGCTCTAACACTTCCTCTACTCAATATAGCAAACCAGTAAAATTATATTCACCTCAAGCAAAAGAATAATTCCAAAGAAGGAAACATGAAGGTGCCAAATAGAGCAGTAACTCTGATATATCATTTTACTTAAGGATATATCTACATCTAAAATGAATTTACACAATAATACGTTTCGATCATGTTAAATAAATTAGCAACCTCTTCTGACATGATAGCAGATACAGCATAGGTTTTCCGTTTGTTTATTATTTAAGAGAAATGAAACAAAATTTAAAAGGGTTTTGTAGACTGGAGAAAAATATATCATATTCCAAAATACTAGATTTGACCTTTGTCTGAAACTAATTGAAAAATGTGTATGTATGGGCATGTGTGCTTTTGTTGGATTTCATGTGTTGGAGGAAAGACTTGGTGAATGAGGTGAAGCTGAAGAAACAAACAACTCTTAGATTACGCAGAATCTTCCGGGTACATTAATAAAATTAGTGAAGAATGGTAAGCAAAGTGTGTGTTTTAGATCACTCTGGTTACAATCTGGATTGATTCATTTGTGTTTCCTTAATATTCACTCATCCATTCATTCTTTGAAGTTTTTTGTGTGTGTGTTTTTTTTAATTGTCAACTAGTGAGAAAGCAAGTTATGATTGAAATGAATTCAAGTCACTTAAATTGGATAAATTAATATTGTTCAAAAAGAACTTGTTGATATATGGCTTGCAAAGAACTGCAGGCAGTATATGAGAAATTTAAATAGATAAGAAGTCTGAAGCTGCAAGAATAAGACACTTGTATTTCTCTGAAAAGAAGGAAGATACTACATTTGAAATCTGTGTATCTATACAAAACCAACTTAGCCTGTTACCAGTGGACAAATTTGTACACTGCATGGGCAAAACATCTGGAGCTTCTGTCTAGCATCTAAAGAACTTTTCCAAGTTCTGTTTTCTACCATGCCCCCAAACCTCTGTGATCCAGACAACCAGGTTAAACGACCAGTCACCAGGAGAGAAAGTATTTATCACTGGCTGGTCTGCCACTTGCATACAAGACCCAACGCCACACGGAGTGTTTCCAGGCAGATGCTCAAGGCCTTCCTATAATACTGTCCTCCTTACAGGAAACAGTCTACCAAAAGCACTGGGAAAATGCCAAGAGGCTAGACAGTTTCTGGAAGAACTACTGAACATTTCCAAAACACCACAGAGTACCCCAAAGACTGATATAGGAAGAGATCTGATGGTCGAAGGTCTTAGATTACAGAGTCCAACATCTGAGAGAGGGGATTTGTTTTCCCATCCTATTATCACAGGCATTGTTCCCTGTAAAGCAGACTCTAGAGTGAAGTTTAGTGTATAGGATACTTATTAGGGAGCATATTTGGAATCTACTCCTGTGGACAGGAGAGGAATGAAGCAGGATTGGACAGAGACATAGGCTGAGCTACAATAGACCCCCGACAACAACCTCGATCAACCCCTCAGCAAACCACGGGCAAGAATGGACCATCAGATTTCCCCCAAGTTGGACTAAGGTGGCAAGGCTATCATTCTATTTTTATTGGTCATTAAATGTGATCTACCTCAGAAATGAGAATGACCTTAACCAAAGTAACTGAGATGATTCCCGAAGCAGAATCTGGGCAGTTACATTCACCAAACAATATAAATGCCATGGGTTCCCTCAATGATAAAACTACCATTTGTACTGCTCCTAGTAATGATGGCTAAGATACATTATATGCTTTTGCGTAGAATTATCCTGTCTTAACTTCACAATGAAATCCATAAAATAGTTATGATTGTCCTTTTAGAACATAGGAAAACTGACACAGAAAGATTACATAAATTGATCAAGCACACAAAGCTGACAATTGATGGAACCAGGATACTAATTTACACAATCTGACAGAGGGCATCTCAGTGACACCCAGATACGCAGGAACCCTCAAAGTTACAGGAATATTTAATGTAGAGCCTTCTGACTCTCATGTGCCCCTTTTCTTGTAGGGCCTCTTTTAACACGAGGCTTTCCGGGCCAATGGGACATCTCTTTGAACTCTAAATCTTAGCCACCTATAGCTGAGATTGAAGAACCAAGACTTTGGGTGAAAGGGTTCCAATTAGCTAGTGATGCCATTGTTGGCTCTAAAATGGAATCTGCTAGAAACTTATGAGCTCCTGGGGAGACACTAACTTTCATTATTCAACATGAATTATGTAGCTGCTGAGAAAAAGCCAGGGTTAAATGAGTTGAAATTACCAAGAGGAAAAATGTCACAAAAACTGTAGTGTGGTCTGCTTAGTGAAATACTGATTGCCTATTGGGCAAAATCCTCTAACCCAAGGCTATTTTATAATAATGTGTTGAATAGCTCATGTAATTTATTGAATGCCATACTGAGAGGTAAAAACAGAATGGCTGTATGAGTGCTCAAAAGATGGTCTCCACTGAATATGCACCACTTTCACACCATGGCAAAGTTGAAAAACTGTAAGTGGAACCATATTAACTCAGAGGCTGTGTGTGAGAGTGTGTGTGTGTGTGTGAATTATCATATCCATTAGTGAAATAGCTATTATCCCCTTTCAAATATGATAAAATTGAGGTCTAAGGTCATGGAATTGATCACAGAACCAGTCTTCAAACATGTATCAGCACCAGGACCGCCTGCTACCAGAGCTTGGACACATTCTACAGCTCTTCACAGTAAGCTCCCTCCTCTATCTCCCTGGCTGCTAGCACTTTGTCTGCTATATAATATTTGCCAAATGAATAATTTATTGAGCGAATGGGTTTATGATTAACGAACAAGCTTGCTTTTGATCTCTAGGCTGGGAATTAAACTGTAAAAGTTCCAGATTGTTTCAAATCAAAAATATGTTGTTTTCTTAAGAAATATCTTTATATGAGGAGAAGCTCAGGGCCCATTACAATGTCACAGTCACATTTATATATAGCATCTTTGAGATGGATAATACAACAACGCCTTTGATACATTTTTCCTGAGATGTGGAGAGATGGGAGAGGTGGTAGAAAAGGCAGCAAGGTTGATTCTGACCTAGGATTGCGTGCAACATATATTCCTAAAATATAAATACCTGAAAAAGCACGGAAGGAAGACTGCCTTCTCCAGAAGCATAGCCTGTGGCCCAGCTTATGCTAAACGTTCAAGTTCTTCAAATTTTTGCCGATTCATTGTAAAGGGAATGAAAGCCCAGAAACATTGCTACTTAGCAACTGTTCCAAGAATGGATTCTACTAAGGATCATGGATAGAGTCTAAATCCACTGGATGAAATGTGTTGGAAGAAAATAGCCACGTATTCTTAAATATCACTCAATTGATTACTTATTAATTACGATTGGGAAATGAATACATTTCTTGACCATACCTTTAACCAACTGATCAAACTTAATATCACTAATAATGAAACAAACATAGACCATGTGCTTGTGGACACAATATTATACTATTATAATTACGTAATATTCCTCCCAGAGGTGTTTAACTTGTATCTAATTATGAAGAAACAAAAAGATAAATCCATATTGAGAGAAATCCTGCAAAGTAACTGGCCTAGACCCTTAAAAATGTAATGTAGTGAAAAACTACTTTTTTTAAAAAATGTAGAGACTTTTTAAAATTAAAAGGGACTCAAAAGTTATAACAGATAAATACAAAGCATGGGGCTCAATGACATATACCAACCAATTGAATTAGAGAAATTTGCATGTACAGACTATGCATTTGTGCTCATTATCTAATCATTGCCTCTTAGCTCCAAATCTGTTTTTAACTCTGATCTGTGATAACGGAGCTGGATCCTGTGAGCGGTTTCCTTTTGCAGTTTTACTTTTGGAGGAAAGCTAGGCATAATCAACAGAGGGCAGGGGACAGGCAGGCAGAGTTGCAGCAGCAAGGGGCCCTGTGTCCTGGTTCCTTGTTCCAGTGGACCGTTGTTATTTTTTCCATCCTCCTGCAGAACTGCCACCAGCTGGTGTGTGGGGAAGTTCTCTGCCCACAAACTCCATTCCACCTCCATCAAGTCTCTCCAGCAACTCGCAGGTAGCTGCTGCTGAACCCTGTGTTGAGACACAACCACACCCTCTCCAATAAAGCTTCACTCTGCTTGGGAGAGGGCAGCCTCTTCCATGCTTGTTCCTTCTTAGGGTGCTTTCTCTCAGCCCTCCAGGCACTGGCTGCTGCCTACGTTGGCTATTCCTGTGTTCTTTAGAACAGAGTTGGCAAACTTTTTTTGTAAAGGGTCAGATAGTAAATATTTTAAGCTTTGCAGGTCATAAGGTCTCTGTCACAACGACTCAATTCTGGTTTTGGAGAAAAAGAATAAAAGAGATCAAAGGATCACTTTGAAGAGCTTGGAAGAAGGCTGGAGCAAAGGAAGTGACAATATCTCAGAAGCTGGAAAGAGGGCACATTAAAACAGTCACCTTTGACCTGCAGCCTGGTTTTAGCAGTCACAAACCAGAAGGTGGCAGCAGAGAGCTACACTGCTGGAATAAACTCCAGTACTAGGACAAAAGACAGCTGAAAGGATGAACTGTCAATGCTGAGTTCGGAAACCCACGTTCAAAGAGAAAAAGGGAGCAAAGATCTACATAAACAGATCTAACATCAGAATCAAAGAAATGGCATCAGGTTAATTTCCAATGACAGAGAAGCACTAAGAGCAAAGTTAGAGAATTTAGGTTATGTAAGGTTTGAGGTCAGGAAAGGAAGACGGATACTTTAAAAAATTACAATCTTAAAGCAAAAGTTGAGATATGTTTAAGTGACTATGGGCTGGACTGAATTAGTAGGACCAGGTATCTCTGGCTATGGTTGTGCATTATTAGGATACATTTTGGTAGCCAGGACCCTAACAGAAAGTATAGGTGGCTGTCCAAACCGGTTCTATCTGAAAATAGGACATGACACTATTTTATCTTTCTTTTTGTATGAAAGTATATGTGTTTTTGGTGAAATATTTTAAATTACAAAAAGAAATAATATAAATATTCAAATCCACAGATATGCATTTTGACTTTTTGGTCATTTCTTTTTTAGGTCCTGAACTTAAAGTTATTATCACTGGTAAAGTCAGTCTACCAAGATCTTTTTCATCTACTACAGAAGCAGAAGTCTCATTAATTTTTAAAAATTCTACATTGAATGAATTTCTAATTTATCTTAATACTCATGGATTGAAACATTATTCTATTATTGAGAAATCTGTGTATTTTAATTTTCCAATTACATGTTGTTAGTATATATTCATGGTTTCCATAAACATTTACTGAGTATCTGCATAAGCAGCGTTTAAGCACTGGAATGCAGCAGTGTATACAAAATAAACAATTATTGTTGACCTCATGAACCATGTTTTCAGTGGCTGTTACGTTAACTGTTAATAAACGTCCTTAAACCTGCATGTCTGTTGGCTTTGTTCTTGGTTACTTCTTTAAAGTTGTATTTTTAGAAATAATGCTACTGAGTTACAGATTATGAATGTTAGGTTCTTTATATCTATTAATGAATTGCTTTCCAGGAAAGCTCTAATTTATACTGAATTGGATACTTGAGCACATACGAGTTGTTATAGCAAAATATCTTTACCAGTATCAAATATCAGTTTTTATATATGTAAAATTGGGATAACACTTTTTTTCACAAAACAAGTATGGGAGGTAAAAGAAGAAAATGTATATAAAGTAATATGCTTAAGGCATCACTCATATTAAGTACTCAACAAATAACTATCATTATGTTCAACGTGTTATTTAGAACCCAAGCATTTATCACAATTACTGGGAGACAGACTTAAGAGTAAAATATGTAGGTAAGTTGTTAAAGATTGGTTTTTTTACCCTGAACAACAAAGGTAGCCCCATGCTATAGGAGTATTTTTATGCTACTTATCCCTAATACCTTTAAGAATTTATTATTTGTCAGGCTCCAGGTTGAATGTTTTATACACAACATTATGTATTTACCACCCAAAGGTACCATATAGATATTGTTACATTTATTTAAGAGATGAGAAACCTAGACTAAGAAAAGTTAAGCATATTTTTAATATTCTTAGAGCAAATAATTAGCATAACCAGGATTTGAATTAAGAAACATCTGACTCTAAAGTCCATACTCTTTCAACTGAACCACATTTCCTTTGGAACAGGAAGAAGAAAAGTAGAAACAAAGTTCAGATAATTAAATGGAAATACTGAAAAGTCAACTTGCCATCTAATTTCTGACAAGCAAAGCGCTAACCCAGTAGAATGGAGAAGGAAATTATGTTCCCATATGATATTTACAGCAAACCAAATAAAGTTTTATTATATTCTCAAATGTTTTCTACCATCAAGATCCATAAATGTTCAATGGTTTACTTCTATCACATTTTCCATGTTTATTTACTCCCTCAAATGTGTCAGGAAAAATGAACTTTTCTGATGCTTGACTAAGGGGTTACCTAGCAGCCACTGTGGTACTTTAATCCTGCTGTACATTCACACTATTTCCGTTTTCCTTGTATTCTCCTTTCCTTTTTCCTGGCAACCATTTCCCACTAATACCGATTAGACATTCCCAATATTATGATTAATAGCAGCTTCCTTTTCATTTAATTTTGGCAAAGTATCCTGCATATGAATGGAGTGGAAAAGAATCTTAGTAAATGAAGACCAATGAAACAAGCAAAAAATACCAGATCAAAGTTATAATTATGGAACAGAGAGAGATAAGGAAGTGATTATCCTAGAAATGTTCAGCATAAATAACTGAGCTTCTAAGCTGCTTAACTCAGAGAGAAATAAGAAAGTGTAGGGAACTCTTAATTATTAATTAAAAAGAAATACAATTTTATCAAGAAAATTTAGCTTTTTTTAGTTCAGAAATCTAAGGTCAATTACTTTTGTAGGTTTTTTCAGCATATTGACAATATGACTAACTCCCTTATTAGTTTGAAAAACCAAGAAGCGATGGTCAATCTTGGCTATTACTTTTACTAACCTTCATTAAAAGCCAAGGATGTGATAGCAATTCATAACTCAATAAAAGTTATTACATGTGGGACAAGAGTAATATGCTTCAGATTTGACATGCTATAAGGCATAAATCCTTTGGGATAAAAATTAATGAATTAATAGAATGTTCATTTTATAACTACTTAAAAATATTATCAGTCTCATCTGGAATTATTATAGAAGTTGCATGGTGCATAAATCACGCTTTAGTTTATTGCAGCTCTTTTGTTCTGTTGATTGAACTAAAGATGCTCTAAGTACTAGCAGAAATTATACCCTCCAAGAAACTTTTGAGAAGGTTCTGACTTTTATTTTACTCAAAGGACGGGAGTATAAACCTTGTCTCAGAGTTGAACAAATAGTAGTTGAAAGGAGGTCTGAGAACATAAAGAACAGTTTGAGATTGGCTGAAATATCTGAAAAAGCACTCAAGGCAAGTCATAGACTTCTAAAGTTATGCACCAGATTACTGTGGACTGGAAGTTTCTAAGAACTTAACACATTGTCTTTTTCTAGCATTAAAAATGACCTCCCCCACCCCCAGTATGATTATTTTGAAGCTTTCAGCTTAACTGAATCTTTGTTGGTCAGAATGTAAGTGTAATGTCTTACGACTCTACCAAGACCAGCATGAGATATCCTGGTCCCTAAATTCCACACAGTTACCTAAAAGCTTACCTTGGGAAAACCCCTTTACACCCCAAATGAATGTGTTAATAACAATTGCACAGTTTTGTGAACGTTAAATTAATTAGCATGTATAAGGGTTTTTTCATAAAATTGGCCTGAAGAAAACTCTTTATGTCTACTTTATTCCTTCCTTTTTACTAAGTTTCCACTTAGTTCTAGCACTATGATTCTAACCTGGAACCAGAGTGACCAGATGTTCTCACTTTTCCACCAGATTTCCATTATATTCAAGCAAAAAACACTTCAAGATTATGCAGCTTGCATAGAAGCTTTCAACTGGAGTGCTAGGAAGTACTTAACAACTGGTGAAAGCCCTCAAAATTTTTGGTTGCAAAGTCATATTCTTTAGACAGTTCTAGATGGTTTTCTGTTCATTCCATCAACACTATAATTGAATACATATTACTATTAAATTGACTTATTCCCTATCCCAATTGGCTAATTTTATCCTGACACTTGGCCAAACACCTCTTTTCTGAATAGGTCAGTTATTGGAATTGAAAATATGGAAAAATTGGGACAAATCATTTGTAAAAAAATTAGAGAAAGTGCTAGACATCCTTCTTGTTCAGGATTGCTTCTACTCTAAGACTGCCTAAAACTTATCTGGTATTTTACAGATGCATTAACTTGAGAGAACATAATTCATAAATTCTACCTCTAGAGTTTCAAAAGGCTATTTTTAGGGTAACCTAGAAGTGATATTGCTGTAATTAATTTCTAGTTGATGGATTAAAGATTAATTTCAGGCCAGGCTCAACAAATACAGAAATTTACTTAAAAGGAAAACATAATTCTCAGACTTAGAGTGTTCTAAAGATTTTCATGAATCAGTTCATGAAAGATAATAGGCTCATTACACAGGCAAAAATTACAAACTTGAATTACTATAAACCTGAATTATCTAAGGAAAATCTAGAAATTTATTTTGAATTTATTTTGAACTCTGAAGCAGATATGGATATGCATATTATAGAAGTTTTTAATGCCATATATATTCAGGCTCAGAAATTAGCAGGAGTGATTAACCATTGGGAATGGTTTCTCAAGTGGATGAGTTTCTTTCTGTTGCTTCTTTCCAGCGATCAATCAGCTCCCATGAGGTAAGGAAACAACATGATGAATACTTTCTTTAATCTTGCATGAACAAAGAGAGAAAGGAAGGGTGACATCAACAAGATGGCTCACTAGAAGTGCCTGGAGTTCATCCGCACCCCCAAAAGAACCAAAGCAACAAATAAATAGTGAAGATTTGAATGTGGTATCAAAGAGAGAATGCTGGAGTAGAACAGGGGAGTGGAGAGGCAACTGTGGTAATTGGAAGTCCAAGAGAGCAGCATGAAGGCACCTGGCCTCTGCAGCCCCATCTCCCTTGCCTAAATCAGATGGGCCCAAAACTAGGGGCAACTTCCCTTTGCTGGAAAAAGGTAAACAGAAGAACCTCATCAGTCCCCACTGCCATTGTAAATGCCTACAGTATTTACTACAAGAGAATTCCACAGTCCTCATAAGTCATGAGCCCAGTTTGGAGAGCTGCTGAAAATTTACACTGTTGCATTGCTTCAAATTAGAAGAACAACTTATGCACTCCCCCAACCCCCACCCACCTCCTGTGAGCCAAGCTGCTGCAGCACAGCACTGTCTTGATACTAGAGCCACCTTTAGAGTGTACCCTTCTCTGGAGGCCAGTAACCACTGCACCTCTGCAGCAATGGTGCTCCATCTTCATTCCAAGCCCAGTGGCTACACTCTACAACCCTAGCTGTGTGGACCCTGGGTTGAGGATTGGCTGTGACTCTGGTCCTGCACATCATGGAAAACAACCCCTCCACCCCCAGCACTTCCATTTAGGAAAGGATCTGAGTCCCACCCAGGGTGAACCCACCCTTGAACCAGCCAAACTGATGCATGTCCACCCCTGAGTGGGAAAGGTCCCTGAGCCAATAAACAGCTGGCCTGCCCCTAGGCCAGCCAAGAAACCATACAGCCATGTCGGAGGCTTGAGAAACAGCTCCATGGGCTTCCACAGAAAACATGCTGCCAGGCCAGCTGATCAGCTTTGTGCCCACATCTGGGACTTGATAAATAGCCTTATGAGCCTCCCCTGGCTGAAATGCCCCCATACCAACCAAGCATCTGAATGCCCATGTTCTAGGCCTGAGAAACAACACCATGGGCCACCTCTAGCAAACACAACTCCAGGCCAGCGAGGAAACCATATGGCCATGTGCTGGGTATGAGAAACAGTCCCACAGGCCACCCCTGGTAGACAGGCCTCCAGGCTGGCCAAGCGGCTGTGAGCCTGGTCCCAGGCCTGAAAAAAAAACAAACAAAAAAAAACCATGGGTTGCCCTGAAGACACACCTGAAGGCAGTTGAGGAACTATATGTCCATGCTTCCAGGCAGAGTAACAGCCCTGTGGCCTCAACCCCAGTGAGCCAGACCCTGAGTTAGCTGACCCATCAAGTGTACCCATGTACCCCTGATCTGAGAAACAGCCCAGTGAGTCCACTCTTAGCAAAGTCATACCACCACAAATTCTCTCAGCTTAGGCAAGTGAGACACTTGCAAATGTCACTAGCATAGTGACATTACAGCTGAAGAAACTACATAGAGACTACATTACTGTATCTACCTGGGACTAAATACAACAAACTCTAAAAAACTGATACCCCAAGACTCATCAACATGAGTAAGTTTCCCTACATATCGTACTCCACAAAATTGAAGAGCCACTGTCCCACCAGATGCACAGATACCAACATAAGGAAACAATAAACATGAAAAAGCAAGGAAAAATGACACCTTCAAAGGAAGACAGTAATTATGCAGTAACATATCCCAATAATAAAGAAATATACAAAATGCCAGAAAAAGAATTCAAAATAATAATCATAAGGAAACTCAGAGAGATACAGGACAATAAAGATAGTCCAATAAAATCAGGAAACAATTTATGATTTGAATGAGAAATCCAACAAATATGTAGATATTACTGTAAAAGAACCAAACAGAAAACTAGAGCTGAATAATTTGGTAAATGAATTTAAAAAAATAGAATCAAGAGCTTCAATAATAGACTAGTACAAGAAGGAGGCAGAATTTATGAATCTGAAGACAAGTCCTTTGAAATAACAAGGCAGAGGAAAAACAATAAAAAGAATGATACCATTAATGAGACAGCATAAATGAACATACATTTGTATTATGGGCATTCCAGAAGAAGAAAATAGAAATATGTAGAAAACACATTTAATGAAATAATAAGTGAACGCTTCCAAAGTTATGAGAGAGAGATGGACATCTAGATCCAGGAAGCTCAAAGAATGCCAGATAGAGTCAACATAAACAGGTCATGTCTTAGGCACATTACAGTCACATTGTCCAAAGTCAAAGACAGAACAAATTTAAAAACAGCAAGAGAAAACATTGTCACATATAAGAATTTGCTATAAGACTAACAGTGGATTTGCCAGCAGAAACCTTACAAATCAGGAGATAATGGGATGGTATATTCAAAATGCTGAAAGAAAAAACTGCTAGCCAAGAATATTCTACCCAGCAAAACTATCATTCAAAAATGAAAAAGTATTCCACAGAAAGGAAAACTTAAGGAAATTCATCACCACTAGATAGGCCTTAAAAGAAATGCCCAATAAGTTTTTCATTTGGTGATGAAAAAACAGTAACTATCAGGAAAATATGCAAAACTATAAAACTCACTGGCAGAGCCAATATACACAGGAGAAAGAAAAAAGAGTCAAACCTTTTTACTACAGAAAACCACCCATTCACAAAAATAAACAGTAAGAGATGAAGTAAGGAACAAAGGACATATAAAACAACCAGAAAACAATCACTGATATGACAGGTTTAAGTCCTCATTTATCAATAATAACCTTGAAAATAAACAAATTAAATTCCTCATTTAAAAGATACAGACCAATTGAATTGACTAAAAAAGACCCAACTATATGCTGCCTACAGGAAACTCACTTCATTAACCCATAATGACACATAGACTGAAAGTGACGTGATTTAAAAAAAAAAAAAAAAAGATTTCACACAAACATAAACCAAAAGTGAGTAAGAATAGCTGTACTTATATCAGCCAAATCAGACTTCAAATGAAAAACTGTAAAAGAGACAAAAGAAAACATATACTAAAAAAGGTTAATTCAATAAGAGAAAATTTGTAAACACATATACACACATATACACCTAATGCCACAGCACCCAGATACATAAAGCAACTATTATTAGATCTAAAGAGAGATTGATCTAATACATTAATAGCTGTGGATGTTAACACCCCACTCTCAGCACTGGACAGACCACCTAGACAAAAACCCAACAAAGAAATATGGAATCTAAATAGCACCATTGACCAAATGGACCTAATGGATATTTAGAGAACGTTTAGAGCTATTTCAGTATTTAGAGAACATTTCACTGAACAGCTGCAGAATACATTCTTTTCATTAGCACATGAAGCCTTCTCCAGGATTAACCATATGTTTAGACACAAAAAATCTTAAAACATTTTCAAAATTAAAATTAAAATTATATCAAGTATCTTCTCTGACCACTTATAAGAAAACTAGAAATTGATAATAAGTAGAAGATTAAAACTATACAAATGCATGACATTTAAACAATATGATTCTGAAAGGCCAACGGTTAAAAGAAGTAGTTAAGAATAAAATTAAAAAATTCATTGAAACAAATAAAAATAGAAATATATGTCAACATTTATGGGTCACAGCAAAAGCAGTTTTAACAGTCAAGTTTATAACACTAAATGCATACACTACATAGAAAGATTTGAAATAAAAACATAATGATCTCAAGAAACTAAAACAGCAAGAGCAAAACAAACCCCAAATTAGAAGGAAATAAATAATGAAGATGAAAGCAGAAATAAGTGAAATTGAGACTAAAAATACAGTACAAAAAAATCAATGGAATAAAAAGTTGATGTTTTGAGAAAATAAAATTGAGAAACAGCTAGACTAAGAAAAAAAGAGAGAAGACATAAATGAATACAATCAGAAACACAATGGAAACATCAAAATAGATACAACAGAAATAAAAAGGATCATTACAAACGTCAATGAACAGTTATATGCTAATTTGAAAACCTAGAGGAAACGGATACATACAATCTACCAATATTGAACCAAGAAGAAATAGAAAACGTAAGCAGGACAATAATAAGTAACAAGATTGAATCAGTTCTAAAAAGTATTCCAACAGAGAAAAGTTCAGGACTAGATGTCTTCACTGCTGAATTCCACTAACCGTTAAAGCAGAATTGATACAATTTCTTCTGAAACTATTCCACAAAATTAAGGCAGAGAAAATTCTGCCTAGGTCATTCTATGAGGCCAGTATAACCTCACTATCAAATACAGATGAGGAAAATAAAAAATTAAAACTACAGGCCAATATGTATGAAAATAGAGGCAAAAACTTAAACAGAATACTAGCAAACTGAAATCCAACAACACACCAAAAAGGTATTACACCATAATCAAGTGAAATTTATCCAGGAATGAAAGTATGGTTCAACACATGTAAATCAATAAACGTGATACATACATCAGCAGAAGAAAGGACATGGTTATCTTAATAGATGCAGAAAAAGCATTTGATAAAATTCACCATCTCTTCATGGTAAAACTTCATAACAAATTAGGTACAGAAGGAAAATATCTCAACACAATAAGGTCCATATATGACAAACCCACAACTAACATCATACTGAGTGGGGAAAAGCTAAAAGTCTTTCCTCTAGGAACTAGAACAAGACAAGCATGCCCCCTCTTACCAGTCTCATTCAACATACCACTAGAAGTCCTAGTCAGAGCAATTGGGCAAGAAAATAAACAAAGGCATCCAAATTGAAAAGAAGAAAATCAAATTGACCCTCTTTGCAGATTATATGATTGTCTGTGTGTGTGTGTAGAGAGAGAGAGACTCTATCAAAAAAATTGTAGAACTGATAAATTCCTTAAAGTTGTGAGATACAAAGTCAACATGAAAATTCAGTAGCATCTTTATACATGAACAATGAACTAGCTGAAAAAAAATGAGATGGCAATCCTAATTACAATAGCTACAAAAAAATAAAAATAAAATACCTAAGAATAAATTTAACTAATGAGGTGAAATACCTTTACAAGGAAATCTATGAAACATTGAGAAAAGAAAATGAAGTAGATACAAACATAATGGAAAAACATCCAATGCTCATGGATTGGAAAAATTAATATTGTTAAAATTAATATTGTTAAAAATTGATAAACAATTAATATTGTTAAAATATTGTTAAAATAGTATGTTAACCATACTACTCAAATCAATCTACAGATTCAATGCAATTCCTATAAAAATTCTATTTCTTAATAGAAAGAGAAAAAATAATCTTAAAATGTATATGGAACCCTAAAAGACTTCAAATTACCAAAGCATTCCTAAGCAAAAAGATCAAAGCTGTAGGCATTATACTACCAGACTTCAAAATTCACTACAAAGCTGTGTTCAAAGATAGCAAGGTACTGGCAAAAAAACAGTCACATAGACCAGTTAAACAGAACAGAAAATCAAGAAATTAATTCACATAACGACAGCCAACTGATTTTTGACAAAGGCACCAAGAACCTACATTGGGAAAGGACAGTTTCTTCAATAAATGGTGCTAGGAAAACTGGATATTCACCTGCAGAAGAATGAAACTAGACCCTCTATACAAAAATCAGTTCCAAATTGGTTGAAGACCTAGCTGTAAGACCCCAAACTACAAAACTACTAGGAGAAAACATAGGATAAATGCTTCAGAACATTGGCCCAAGAAAAGATATTATTCCTAAGACCTCAAAAGCACAGGCAACAAAAACAAAAATAAACAAATTACATTACATTTAACTAAAACCTTTCTGCACAGCAAAGGGAATAGTCAACAGAGTGAAAATACCACCTAAAGAACCAGAGAAAAGATTTATAATCTATTCATTCAACAGGGGATTAATATCCAGATACACAAGGAACTCGAACATCTCAACAGCAAAAAAAAAAAAAAAACTGATTTAAAATGGGCAAATGATCTGAACAGATACTTTTCAAAAAAAAAAAAAACATACAAATTACTAACAAATGCAAGAAAAAAAGTTCAACATTACTAATTACCAGAGAAATGCAAATCAAAACCACAACTGTATCATCAAACTCCAGCTAGGATGGGTAGTATAAAAATATGAAAAAATAACAAATGCTGGTGAGATATGGAAAAAAGAGAATTCATATACTGTTGGTAGGAATTAAAATCAGTACAGACACTATGGACAGCAGGACAGAGGTTCCTCAAAAACTACAAATAGGAGTACTGCATCATCCTGCAATCCCACTATTGTTTATCCAACGGAAATTCATATATTGAAGAGACATCTGTATCCCCCTGTTTTATTGTGGCACTATTCACAATAGCCAAGATATGGAATCAAATTAGGTGTTCAACAACAGATAAATGGATAACAAAAATCGGTATATATACACAATGGAATATTATTCAGCCATAAGAAATAATGAAATCCTGTCATTTTCAGAAACACGGATGGAACTGGAGGACATTATGTTAAGTGAAGTAACTCAGGAATAGAAAGTTAAATACTACATAATCTCATTCATATGTGAAAACTAACCACAATTGACCTCACAAAAGTAAAAAGTAGAATGGAAAATACTGAAAAGTGGGGTGGGTTGGAAGAAGTAGGAGACAGAGATTTTTTAAAGGATACTAAATGATGGCTAGATAGAAGGAATAAGTTCTTGTGTTCCATACCACTGTAGGATCACTATGGTTAAGAATAATATACATTTTCAAATAGCTAGAAAGATGATACTGAATATTTCCAACTCAAAGAAATGATCAATGTTTGAGATGATGGATATGTTAATTACCCTAATCTGATCACTATATTCTACATGTATGGCAATATCACTATGTACCCAATAAATTTCTACAATTATTATATGTCAATTTAAAAAATAAAATTAAAAATAACAGAAAAGGGGGCACTGTATTTTGGGTTGGCAAAGCAATTACAGTAGAGTCACATCAAACTTGCATTGAATCTATAAGTTCCATTTTATGGTATCAAAAAAATTAGAAAAATAAATAATCCAGTGCAACATGTCTTTCATAAGTGAGTACCTCAGATAAATGAAGCAATATGTTTGAAGAATTAAATGTAGTTTGTGACATCCATGGGGAAAATATGTGAAAGATGACAAAGGTTTTGAGTCAATTAGAAAAATTAAAATAAATGGTTAAATGACCAAGTAAGTGGATGGTGGTATCTTTATTGATATCCTCAAAGAAAAAAATTAACTGACCACTATATAGAAATATATTGATATTATTTAAAAAATTATAAACATCTACAATACTATTGTATATGCTAAACCATAGAATCGTATGCCTTGCATTTTAATTTTTTCTATGCATGTTTACTTTGCTATGTTTTTCTATGCATGTTTTTCTATGCATGTTAATTTATATCATAGAAGATAAGATTAACCCATTCAACACACATTAGGAAAGACGTAGGTCAACTGAACAGCTGGATTCAATGTGGGAAAAACACCCCAATCTTTCAGTACAGAAACATTTACACATCTTAAATTTAGATATCACAAAGGAAAGTATTCATTGATCATAATGCTAGCAACAGATGTTGGAAATGGTGTACAGACTGTACATTTTCCAGGTTTTTTTTTTTTTTTTTTTTTTTTTTTTTTTTTTTGTAAGTCTTTAATAAGAAAATGGCAAAGACAGGAGACACGTATGTGTCTGAGACGGATGAAATCAGCCTGTTGAAGTGGCCCTGCAGGTGCAGTAAAGTGGGGTGGACTTTGCAAGTCTGATATGGTTTGGCTTTGTATCCATACCCAAATCACACCTTGAATTGTAATAATCCCCACATGTCAAGGGTGGGACCAGGTGTAGATAATTGAATCATGGGGCAGTTCCCCCGTGCTATTCTCATGATAGTGAGTAAGTTCTCACATGATTTGATGGTTTTATAAGGGGATTCCCCATTTGCTTGGCTCTCATTCTCATTCCTGCCACCCTGTGAAGAGGTGCCTTCTGCCATAATTGTAAGTTTCCTGAGGCCTCCCCAGCCATGCAGAACTGAGTCAATTAAACCTCTTTTCCTTATAAATTACTAAGTCTCAGGTATTTCTTCACAGCGGCGTGAGAACGGACTAATACAAAGCCTCTACCACAAATGGCAGAGAGCTGCTATCCAATACATCTCTCACTTAGGAGTGGGTTTGAAGCATGTGAGCAATTATTCCTGCAGAAATGTAGTCTACAGATTTCCAGGTACTCTAGAATTCAACAACTCATAGGCCTACTAGAGGTACTTTCTATTCTCACATTACATAAGATAGACAAACACCTCTCAGAATACCTTCTTCCTACTATAGGCAGACATTATTATGTGTTAGATATATACAATAAAGCTGAACTGAGCACCACACTCCTGGTGCTCCAAGTAGTTTATGGTTGATAATAGCAGAAAGTGGAAACAATTGTGGATTAACTACATTGAGCCCTCATCCTCTTCTATTCAAGCTGAGCCTTTGGAGAGAGGTGGTTTTCTTCTCATTTATAAGAAGTGAGTTTTTGAAAAGACTATTAACCCTTAAATTAAAATCTAATTATCAAGATTAAATCAATACAATTCAGGTAAATTACTCTTTTTTCATCATGAGTAAGAGGAACACAAAGATACACAACCTTGAACTTTCTTCTCACTTCTGCTATTTTATCTTCCATTTCCTCTGTCTTGTGTTTGGTTAGGTGGAAAACAGTACCAATGCGATAAGCCTCCCTATAGAGGCTCTTGAGATGTTTCTCATTCTTTAACTTCATCATGGTCAAAGATTTTATTTCAGATTCATATTGTGATTTTTTCCTTATACTGTAAAAGTAAAGCAAAATATTAATATGATTATTGAGTATATAGTGAGACAAACATATTTAATAACAGCAAAAAGGCATAAGATCATATTTTATGTTGTCAAAAATACAAAATTGCGGGATAATTAGCTGAAACTTGAAGACGGAACATGTGTCCTAGGACTCCATTTATTCTGCTGCTTCTGATGGTTACCCCTAATTGTCAGGCTGTTTCCAATTTCAGAAGCATAAGAGCATCAATAAGAACGGCTTGGGGAATCCAGGTGCTTGGTTTTTTGAATATTCAAAATCCCTTTTATACTCCTTTCCATTTCAATTTGTGAATTCCATAAAGGTGTTTTTACTGGAGAATATGTTCAATGGAAAAGCCTAAACAAAAACCAAAGCATATAAGACAGCAAACTTTCTCAACTTCAATATTATTGACATTTGTGGTGGCACAATTCTTTTTGTAGGGGGGATGTCCTGTGTGTTGTAACATATTCTGCAGCATCTCCCACTAGATGCCAGCAGCACTGTCTCAGTTGCAGCAGCCAAAAATGTCTCCAGTCACTGCCAAAAATCCCTGAAGGTACAAAATCATCCCTGTTGAGAACTACTTGAATAAAGCAATGGTTCTCAACACTAACTCCACATTATAATAACCTGCAAAGCATTTAATAAAACTTGGTGCTTCCAAAAATTCTGGATGGATTACTAGGCTTATAATAATATACAATCAATCTGGGGTAAAGCTCCAGCGTCACTATTTTTAAGCACCCCACATGATTCTAACATGCAACCAGAAAGCAAACTACAGATATTATCTGGAGCACTATCTAAAGCTTGTATATATGTAAAAATCACAGGGAGAGCCTTGAAAGTCACAGATTCCTAGGCTTCACTCTCAGAATGTGGTTCAGTAGATGCTGGATGGGTCTGAGAATAGCTCCCAGGTTGATGACACTTGGTTGCAGACCACACTTCATTCAAGTAGCACTATTCAAGAGGTTGGGGTGAATACATATGATTAGCTTTCACTTCACAGAACACAGAGAAGATTGAAATAGTGTGGCCAAATCAGCTGATGATGAGCTGCATTGATCCTTCATTTCCACCTATTCCAAAATAGGATGAAAGAATGATGTAGAAATAAGAATAAACATACATTCAGGCAAGCAGGAGACATAGCTAGGCTCACAAAGAAGGTAACCATCTCTGTAGAATAGAAATGGGGTCGAAAATCAAAGCATGAATAGAGGAGAAGCAGCATAAAACAAGCTGCAGGTATTGCACCAGTTGAGTGACAAGTGCGAGGTTCACTGACTCATGGCAGGGCTTTGCATGAGCTGTGCTTGATGTGGAAGGATCATTCACTGACTGGGGCTAAAGACACATAGAGAGCAAGGAGCAAAGGCATTGAGGAGAACGGATCCTGAGACCAATAACTCAACCAAGTTGCCTATTGAATCAGTAACTGCAATAATGTTATCCCCAATATCATCTTTGTATGATCACTGGGAATCAGAAAAGATGACCATAAATGGAAGAATTTAAAGATTGGTGAATTGGAACCAAGTAGGGTGAGGTAGAAGCAATGACATAATTTCAATTGGAAAGAGATAAACAAGAAGATGTGTGTGTATGACAGAAAGACAGGGGTGTATATGTATGTATGTGAGTGTGTTACGTGTGTGTGTGTGTGTGTGTGTGTGAGAGAGAGAGAGAGAGAGAGAGACAAAGATAGAGAAAAGAGACCTGCTTATTTAGAATGGGACGCCTCAAAAAAGACACCAAAACATACTAAGATATATCTTGTTTCCAAAGACCCAGCAATCAGAGTGTGAACCCAAACCACTTTAGGTGATACTGATTTTATGAAACATTCTGACAAAGAACTTAAAATAAGTATATTTAAAATGCTCAAATATCTAAGTAAAGGAATCACTAATTTTGTAAAAGGAAAAGAAATTTTGACACACAGCAGAAGTTAGACAAAAATAGATAGATGGGGAAGACAATAAATTATAAGGAATAATGAAAAGAAATATGGACAGAAATAATTAAAATAGTTTTGAAATAAAACCAAAAAGCTCCAAACTGAGAAGACTCAAAGAGAGTTTTGGATTAATAGGTAGGAATGAAGTACTAAGGTATTCACTCAAAAAGCAGCACAAAAAATGTGGAGGGGGTGTGTATGTGTGCGTGTAACCACACACAATATATAGGTGTGGCATGTTTGTGTCTGTACATAGTATGTGTATACTTTTGAGTCTATGTATACTTACGTTTGTGTACACATGCATATTTGTGTTTGTGTATATATACTTTTTGTGTTTACTTGTACATATGTGTATATGTGTGTTAATCTTTGTGTATGTATGTGTATTTATGTGTGCATGTTTATACATGTATTTGTTTTGTGGAAAAAACAGTCCATGCATTAAGTGGAGCGGGATGAATGTGTGGTGTGTTTGAACATGTGTTAAGCGACATTCCCCTTGATTTACAAAAGGAACGATAATAAGATATGTTGTGTAAAGACTACAGAAATGTTCTATACTCCCTATGAAGAAGATTAGTTTAAAAATGAGAGAAATTTCTAGACTTGAGAAAAAAATAGGACCACAGACCAGATGACAAAATTAGTTGTGACTACTAAACATTATAAAAATAAAAAATCTATAGCTAAAGATATTGTGATAAAACAGTAGAATATTAAAGATACTTATTAAGGACATACAAAGTGATGTAATAAATGCCAAAAGAAAATTATTATCTTCAAATATAAGCAAAAATAAATGTGAAGCTATAGTTCCATACATTGCCAAATTATTATTCAAGATTGATGAGCTAAATTGGCGTAGCTTAAGAAAATTTACCAGAAAGCCTTTATTCAAATAACTATTAAAGAATCATTTTAGCCACTGGAAAGTGAACAAAAAGAATAAACAAGAAGATATAAAGACAAAAATGAATGAGAAATGTCAGCAAATATATGTATTGATTGTGAAAAATTATTATTTAAAAGTGAAACAAAGGCACCAGATAACGATTTTAAAAATAGGACAAGTGTAAAGATGTTCAATAGTAATTTATTTTTTGCAAAAATATGTGTAATGCTCAGGAGGAGAATAGAAAAACTAAATAATTCCAGATTTATTTAAAATGTCTATAATTAGCTAAACACGTTTTAAAACTAGCGTCACTAATTAGGCTTATCATAATACACATGTCTAAAGTACACCTACTAATATCATCAGATTATGTTTAAAAAATAAGATTCACTGCTGCCTAAAAAATAAAGACTGGGGACTAAACCACTCAAAAATCTGAAAATAAACATTAGTGTAGCAACAGTAATATCACAAAATGTAATTTAATAAGAAAATCATGAATAAGAAACAAGGTAAAAGTAGATAATAAAAGAAAACAATTCAACAAGAAATGAAATATTTATTTACTTCAATGCCTCTGACTATATATTCTCAAAATATGTAATAAAAATGCAGAATTACAAGCAGCAATTCACAAATCAACTATCAGACTCCTATCAGTACATCACAGGACAGGAAATAGGATAGATAGGTAGCAGGTGTATATAGCAAAACTATACCTGAAAAATTTCAGTACCAAAACCCAACAAGGATCATCAAATTGAAAAGTCTTACTTAGTGCTAAGCTGAAAAAATTACACACACACATAGCTACAAACAAAATTGTGAAATTTCAGAACTCTTAAATAAGAAGAGAAAATTCTGAAGTTCCCAGAGAGAAAAGACAAATTATTTACAAAGAAATTATATTCAAAATGTCATCAGATGTCCTACCAAGCAAAACTAAATCAGAAAACAATTTTTAAAAAAACCTTCAAATTAAGGAGAAAAATTGACATTGAATTCAGAATATGACCCTGAGAAAAGCCTGGTGGAGTGGATTCAATAGAGAATTAACTGTGAGTTCACAGAAATAGATGTGTTTATTTTTTAAAGTTTTGCTACAAAATATATAGAAAGAGATGAGTTACAGGACTAAATAAATACAGTTTATTTTGTGTTTTCATACTTTATATAATGAACAATATTATGCAAAGCTCATGTGCTGCTAACGATGAATAATGACTCATGGGAAAAAGGAGATAGTCGTATTGTGCACCAGTAAGCTGGTAAGAGATTAAGATAATTCTCATTCATTATATCTATACTCCCTATGAAGAGGATGATTAGTTTAAAATGAGGGTAATATGGGTATTAGGATTGAAGAGAGGGAGAAGATATAAAATGGTCATGAGAAAAGTGGAATTGTTTAGAAATTTCTTGGTCGTGCTGAACATCACTTGAGATTTATGGTCACAGAATTTAAGTTCTATTCAGAAGTAAATTTATTGTGCTGTTAATGAAGCTTAAACATGAGGGCCTCTAATTGGCCCCAGCCCCTTACAAAGTCCTTTGAGTGTCTCCCTAGCAGTGTTTTCACATGGTGATATGGTTTTATAAAGTTTGTAGAAACAGGGTGTTTTAATCAAAGTTGACGAAGATCATTCTCTCTTTCTAATATAAGGTCTCCTATGTCAAGTGGTATTCAAGTGACTGGGCATTTTGTATTCATAACACTGTTTTCTTTTATCTACTGCCCCCGTATACTGTAACTTCTAGGGCCCACCAAACCAGGATCCACCCCGTGAGAATACTTAGCACACTTGTGCTTTATTTTAGCCACATTCAGCTGCTAGGAAAAGTTCAATGAAGAAAACTGCTGGTTTAGTTAGGGATAGGGCTTTTCAAGTCATAAAAACACAGTCTTGAATGTTATTTAAATATGTGCTTATTTTGATCCAAAGTAACTAGGTTTGGAAAGAAGGACAATAAAGCGGGATAAATAAATGTAGTAAGGATGACAGATTGGTCATCATAGGGTCAAATATTTGTTGGAGTGGGGGTGCTAGTAGAGTGAGCTAGAAAAAGAGGTGTTGGTTATCTGTGAGTGGATGCTTAAAATTGAGAACATGAAGTAACTCAATTTTTGGAAATGACAAAAACTGAGTAAAACTATAAGAGAAGGTGGTTGGTGTAGGATGGGAGAAAAGACTGTTGAAAATGAGAAAGCAAATGGATTGAAAGTCTAGGTTCTTTCATGGACTGTATCACCCAAATTCACATTTCAATGCCTCTGCAGAGGGAGAAAGTAGGAATAGAAAGTATAATTTATTTTTAGTATTTAACTCTTGGAAAAAAAGTTTAAAGTGGGCTAACATGTGGGTGAGTAGTTAATTTTAGATGATATATATATCATTTTAACGCATGATTTGTATACTTTTCTCTTTTAATGTCTGAAAAAAATTTAAAAAAAAACAAAAGTAAAATCATTTAAAACATTGATTCAAAAGTTTGTTGCGCAATGCTGGAAAAAGAAGTATTTGACAATTCTGTGAAGCAACTCAAATTAATAGGCTGGTAAGACATAGCTAAATGGGTATGAAAAACACAGTACCCTGTGGATTCATTCTAGGTATTCCAGGCTATTTAACAACTTCAGTAATATTCAAATTGCTATCTCTACAAATAAATCACCACACTGTTACTTCTTAAAAAACAAACTTCATAAAATATGCCAATATATCTCTACATTGTTCAATAGCTTTTTTGCTCATTTCCCTCAATTACCAACCCCATTTTTGGCTCACTGCAATTACAATGGTATTGTCTTGCTTGAGATACAGTTGAACACTAGAAATAGATATTTAGAATATTTTACAGAGCTTGAATGTAAGAAAATGACTATATAGAAATTCATACCACATAGTTAATTTCAAGCAAACTAAATCTAAGTTAATCAATTTCAAATCATTTTTAACAAGCTCATTTTCCTTGACTTAGGTTTTTGAAGCCTGCCTATCATGTGAATAAGTAATCAAGTAAAATTGTTTGCTCAAGTCGAATGTCCCAAATGTAAAGGGTCTATTTCTAATGGATGCTCATTTGTTTGAAAGACAAAATTATCAAATTATAAACTGCTTCTGCAAGGTAAATAATCGTATCATCATCATTGTTACAAAAAGGTCTGGCAAATATTTGTATGTATAGGATAACTGAACAAAGTCTCTTAACAAATATGGCATCTGGGTTTTAATGTTGGCATTCTGAAGGTAAACTATATATGAACAGTGTATCATATATTGCAGTAATTATGTAATTTATTTAAATAGTGTAACAGTCTTGGAATGACATCATATGTTGAGATAGTTTTCTAGTGGAATTTTAGTGTATATAACAGTTCCAATTTGAGGATGTTTCATGGGGATATTCACTAGACTTATGAAATCGGTGATTTGCTTTTTAACCATTAAATTATGTTTGGACTTGTGGAAAAAGAGAAACTGGCACTAAGGGGAAGGTGATTCAGATAAATGGTAGAGTTAAAAAAGATAATAAATAAAGGAGAGAGTAAGACAAACAGAGTTTTCTGAGATAAACAATGGATATAGTCAAATGTAGAGATGGAGAATTAAGTTAAACCATAAGCTTTTGTTTTTTTTTGAAGTAGGTTTTGTGTCCAAAATCTTCTGTAACATGTCAGAAATAGGAATCAAGACTTAACTAACAGAAGAGAAGAGGCTGTGTTGCTAAGTGGAAAGAACATAAATTTTGGGGTTAAGTAGACCTGTATTCAAATCCTGATTGCTTCTTATGTAATCGGGGAGGAAGGTTTCATACTGAATTTCCTTATCATCTGTAAGATTAATTTAATAATACCTATCATCAAAGTTGTAATCTAGATTAAATAAATTGAGGGTAATATATACATACTGCTTACCTGCACTGAATAACACAAACGATTCAATAAACAGTTTTTTGTTAATTAAAATAGTATATAAAGACTGCATGATTCTTTATAGTGTTCTCTGCTTCAGTGAGGAGACGGAAAAAACATAAGAAAAATAATCATTAGTCTTGCTTTGGAACAGAAAAAGACACAAGTGGATCTGACATCAGAATATATAGCACAGAGAATAGGAGGACAGAGATACTGAAGCAAAGGAAGAACTAAGAATAAACTTTTATATTTAGCTATCATTCATTATGTCATTTGTTCAACACCTATTGAGAAACACACACACACACACACACACACACACACACACACACACAGATACACACAATGAACGCAAGTAAGCAGCTCAGGCCAGACAGGAAGCAACAAATAAGCAAACTGGCAGTAACTGTACATAATGTGAAAAGTGCTAAAAGGGAAGTATGGAACCAAGGAAAGTTAGTTAAATGGATACTTATTGAGCATTGATTATATGTCAACAGCTGTGCTAGGTGACTGATACATGAAGATAAATGGAAACAAGTTTATACTCTCATGAAGGAAAAAGGAAACAAAAAACAGATTCCAGTGCAATAATAAGTACAGTAATGGAAGAGGCACTTAACACTGTTTTGGTTTGTAGACAGGGGAAGATGAGTTACCAAGAGGACGAGCTTCAGGGAATAGTTAATGTCTGAGCTATTGTATGAAGGGTCAATTAATCAGTTTTAAAAACATGCTGAAGAAGAAGAGGAAGAGAAGGAAGAGGAGGAGCAGGTGGAATGAGGAGGAAGAAAAAGTAAATACCTATCAGAAGAATATTGGAGACCAAACTGAAGCTGAAACAATATGAGTTCAGATGCATAAGCATTTTAATAGGCTAGAACATAAGGATGGTTAGGGTTTAGAAATAGTTTGTCACTGTTAAAACCCACGTTGACATTTGATCCCCAATGTGACAGTGTTACGGGGTGGGGCCCAGCAGGAAGAGTTTCAATCATGGTGGCAAATCCCTCATGAATGGTTTGGTGCTGCTCTCGCTATAGTGAGCTCTTGCTTTGGTGAGATCGGATTAGTTTATATGGGAATTAATTAGTTCCCATGACAGTGGGTTGTTATAAAACCAGGATGCCTCTCAAGTTTTGTGTCTTTGTACCTGTTTGCTTCCCCTTTGACCTTCTCCAGCATGTTCTGATGCAGCATGAAAGCCCTAGCCAGGATGGCATCATTCTCTTAAACTTCCAAGCCTGCAGAACCATGGACTGAATAAACCTCTTTTCTTTATAAATTACCCAACTTCAGGTATTCTGTTATAGTACCATAAAACAGACTAAGATCATGGAAGGAATAATAAGAGATGAATCTGAAGTTGAGCAGGTGACAATTTACAGTGTCCAATCTATCATTCTGGAAGCATGGATTATCTAATAGCTGGTAGGGAACCTATGAAATGTTTTTAAGCTGCTGAAAGAAAATAGTGTTCCCATCATGAGACAATAGGGGCCTGGTTTATTTTATTGGTAATTGAAATAGAGAGAAAGAAAAGTACCCATAGGAGAGATATTTAAAGAAGTTAGTAAGATGCTGGCAGTGAGCTAGGAGAGAGGGATATAGAACCATGCCCAAAACAGGTAACTTG
The DNA here is from genome assembly GCF_000951045.1 of Mandrillus leucophaeus. Lineage (NCBI taxonomy): Eukaryota > Metazoa > Chordata > Mammalia > Primates > Cercopithecidae > Mandrillus > Mandrillus leucophaeus. The sequence goes on from NW_012101421.1 coordinate 2,513,887, forward strand.
GTGGATAACAGTGCAGGATGTAAGTTAGGGGAGAGAGCAGATACTTAAAATGATACTGTTGGTAGAGCTAGAGAATGTCGAGATTAAAGAGTCAAAAAATGTTATAGTACTTGTTAAAATAAGGGGACCAGGTGAAATTTCTGGGACAGGAGATGGAGCAAGGGTATAAATGGGCTGAGATTGGTACCCTAAACTAATCAGGGACAGCAGAGATATATCAGCTGCTCTAGGATTACTGAAAAGAACATTTCACAGAGTTAAAGGAAGAACCGGAAGAAGCAAGAGAATGGCATCCTGAATCTCAAAAAGGGATAGCATCAAAGAGGGCATAGACACAAATGCTTGGGTAACATGTAGAAAGAAAGAGAGAAAAAAATGGCCTACCACAGGACTGAAAAATGACCTTATGGATTCAGGAAGAAAGGTCTTTTTTTGCACTTAAGTAAGATTAATTTTGGTAGCATGGGATTTAAGAAGCCAGACTGCTTTATGTCAAAACAATGATTAATAGTGAAGGAAATATTACTAATAATCTAGCAAATATTGCTAACTATGTGTAATTTTTAATAAGAATAAAAGGGAACTATTGAGTGATTTGCTGAAAGTACAAATAGGATGAAATCAAAACTTTCATTTTATATTGGAGGAGGATTAATGATGTCTACAGGCTAAAAAGATAAGGAAGGAAAAAAGATAGTGAATAAAGATGTCAAAAATGGAAGTGATACGAGTAAAACTATGTCTTGAAGAGGACAGAAGAGGTTGAGACCAACAGCACAGATGGACAGCTTGGCCTTGAACAAAAAGTATTAGTAACCCCTTGGAATCTAAAGGGGAAGGAAAGCTATTTGCAGATGCTGTCCCTATAGAATACATTTGTTTGACAAAAAGCATGCCACGCCTTTAATTTCTCCTTCCAATTTGAGTAAACTATGATTTAAATAAATCAAAGTTTTATTTCTGAGTTTATGTTGTGTGGGATTTATGGTGCTGTTTGAAGCTGAAAATCTATGTTCTAAAATTTATAGATCACCTGCCATTATCTTTTTGAATACTGCTTTCCCCATTCTTTCCTTTATTTCTCATTCTATTTTCCATAACTTGAATATTTCTTCCAGATTTTCTCTTGTTTTCTCTCTGTGCCGTATTCTGGGTTCTATTTTTAGGTACACTGATGAATTTCCCCTAGCTCTTTCTACTATTTAATTAGTAGAATCTTCAGTAGAAATGAATCCAGTTTTAATTTTTAAAAGTTGTGGTGGATTCTGTTTCAACTGCCTGCACTTTTTGGATAGTGTTCTATTAGTTTATTTTGTTCCCATTAACCATTTAAAACTTAGAATAAATCTCATAATTGTACTATCTGAGTTCTATTTAATTCTTTATTTGAAATTTTTGCTGATAAAATCAGAATCTTCTCATTATTTCTGATAACTCCAATTCATGTTTGAATTTTCCTTATGTGCTTTATAATTCTGTAAGTTCACTTTTAAAAGCCTTACTTTTTCAGTGAGAATCTTGTATGGCCTCAGTCTAGGGTTTATTGCTCCAGAGACTATTTGAGGAGAGCAGGATAACTTTTCTATGATTATTCCTCGGTTAGGGCCTTCTAAAAACACATGGATGGTGTAGATTAAATCAAGCCATTGTGAAAAGAGGCCAGACTGGGAATGTTCTCACTTGCTTTTCTTTCACCCAGCTCCCAGATGTAGACAGACACTTTCTTGCCTCGGCCTTTGCTCATGGGGAGATATTTTTCTATTCATTTAAGTGCCCTTACTTTATCCAACTCCTTCACTTGCACAGATCCATCACCCATGACCTATTATTTGAAGGCACTAAAATTTAATTCCCTTGTTTACCAAGTTCAACAAGGCTATTCTTCCATCCATATTTTCAGGGCAGCCAAATATCAGCTGGGAATTCAGCCTGCAGTTGTTCAATTACTTTCAGTACATTGACCCCTGAGGATTTCCTTCACTTGCCTGGAAGCCCAGCTCTTCATTTAAAAGATGCCAGCCCCGTGCATGCTCCATTTGTAAGTGTTCTGTAGCAAAAATCTTCTCATGTTCTCCATTGTCCATATTGCACAAAATGTAAATTCTCATTGCTTCTCTGCCTATACTCCCTTTTTAGACATCTCAGACTGTCCCATTGTTTAATTTTATGACTACAAATTTGTCTTTGGGATCCTCCTCATCACTGGGCTATAAACCAATGTATCTAATTGTTACTTCTCATTACCATTTCAAGAGCTCATAAGAATCTGAAATTTAATATGGCCTAAGGAGACATATCTTCTCTCCTCAAATCCTCTTCATACCCTCAATAAGCTCTTGCTATTTCAGCCAATAGCCTGACCAGTTTTTCCTTCACGTCTTAAATCCCACCTACCAAAATGTCGAGTTGGCATCCCTTCCAAAATATATCTGAATGCCCTACCATTTATACTGCAAAAGCATTTATCTATATGTCTTCATTATTATAATTTTTTTGAATTACCAAAAAACACCTTCCTTCTTAAATGCACCAAAGTCCACCCATCACTAAGTAGCTCAAGTGATCTCTCTAAAATGTAAGATTATGAAAATGCTTTAATCATACGCCACTATCATTAGCACACTTACAAGCTTTTAGTATACGAGTCCTGTCTGCCTCACCAATATTTGTCTCCGTGAATTACCCCGTCACACAATTTTCTAGCAATGCCTGCCTCCATTCTCTTTTCAGAGCACAAGGAATTTTTATCTGTCTCAAAGCTTCCTCTTATACTTGGAATTCTCTTCCTCAGACCTGCTTAAGACTGACATGTCTTCATTCAGGTCTCAGTGCCAACGTCAGTTTCTCAGAGAGGTGACACTGAATATCCTTGCTAAAGCAGAGTCCTCAACCCTGCCCTGGCCTGTCACTGTCTACCACATTATTAAATTTTATTGTCCTCACAAAAGTATCAATGACTACATTTTTAATTATATATTCATTAGTTAACATGTTTATTATTTTCCTATACAACAATGTAAATTTAAACATTGTCATGAGCAGCTCAAACTGTCAGACACAAAGCAGGTGCTCAGGACACACAAACACACTCACACACTTGCTTTTTAAGTCTATGTTTTCTTTAAATATAAATATGTTTAGTCCTAAGTATAAACTTATTAGTTCATTAATCATAGTTATAAAGTTATTAAATTGCTGTTTGAAAATATTTTAAATGAAGTAAAAATAAAGATGTATGAAGTTATTTCTCAGATAAAGTGCTAAAAGATAAAAATCATTAATCTCTATATTTTATATATTTCATACAATGTAACAAGTTACACATAGTATAATACAAATGAATATTTTCTACCGAAAATATTATATAGCACATAATGTACAACAATGTGGCAGACACTAGGTTAGTCTTTGAGGATCCAAAAATGGGGGAAACGATGACACAGGCCCTAGGTGCAAGCAGTTACAAGGTGGTGGATTTGCAACCGTAAAAAAAGAGATGTGTATAAGAGACAGATGTTGCAGACACTAGGTTAGTCTTTGAGGATCCAAAAATGGGGGAAACGATGACACAGGCCCTAGGTGCAAGCAGTTACAAGGTGGTGGATTTGCAACCGTAAAAAAAGGCTGTGCTGGCTGGACAAGGTGGCTCACGCCTGTAATCCCAGCACTTTGGGAAGCTGAGGCAGGCGGATCACGAGGTCAGGAGATGAGACTATTCTGGCTAACACGTTGAAACCCCGTCTCTACTAAAAATACAAAAAAAAAAAAAAAAAAAAATTAGCCGGGCGTTGTGGCGGGCGCCTGTAGTCCCAGCTACTCGGGAGGCTGAGGCAGGAGAATGGCGTAAACCCGGGAGGCGGAGCTTGCAGTGAGCTGAGATCCGGCCACTGCGCTCCAGCCTGGGCGACAGAGCGAGACTCTCAAAAAAAAAAAAGGTTGTGCATTTTATCTTTCTAATTTTATATGTAAAAACATCACAAGGCCATATTACTTCGAAGAGAAAAAAACTAACAAATGTAATATCTTCACAGAAAGCAGGGTAAAGGAAACCATAGAACTAAGTTTTTTTGCTTGTTTGGTTTTTAATCCGAGGCAATCATAGTCACTAATAGCTAAAATGAGCTGCAGCGCAGAAGCTCCTGCTAGCTCCTTTCTTTCAGTTCTTACTGTACTTATTAGGCTACTGTATTAGTCCGTTTTCTCACTGCTATAAAGAACTACCTAAGACTGGGTAATTTATGAAGAAATGAGGTTTAATGGACTCGCAGTTCTTCAGGCTTAACAGGAAGCATGACTGCGAGGCTTCTGGAAACTTACAATCATAGCGAAAGGCAAAGAGGAGGCAAGCACATCTTAGTGTGGCTGAGCAGAACAGCGAGCGCGAGAGCGCGAGAGCCAGCGCGAGAGCCAGCGCGAGAGCGAGAGCTTCAAATAATCAGATCTCCTGAGAATTCACTCACCATCACAAGAACAGCAAGGGTAAGTCCGCCCTGCTAGGATTCAATCACCTCCCACCAGTCCCTCTCCCAACACGTGGGGATTCAAGATGAGATTTGGATGGGGACATAGATCCAAACCCTATCAGCTACTGAAAAAACATAATTTCTATAATAATTATGTATTTTACTGGGGGCTCATTTAAGGCAGGAAGCTTTCCACATATAGTAACTTTAGAACCTACCATAATGTCTGCACACAATATGAATTCAATAAATGATTAATAAGAGATTGAACACATTTTTAGTTGGACTGAATTAACAATTTATGTCATTTAATGTTTGTTTTAAAAGTAACATTTTATTGAAGTAGAACATTTATACAGAAGTGTACAAATCAGAGTATAGCTCAATCCATTTTAATATGAATACACCAGTACCACCCTCATTCAGAAAAAAAAAAATACATACATATATATTACACGTGACCAGCAGAATCCCAGGAGTGTGCTCTCTCAGTCACTACCACCCAATAGGAACTGCAATCCTGACTCCTACGACCATTTTACCTGTTTCTGAACAAGATTATATAATATTATGTTTCTAAGATTCATTCATGTTGTTGTGTGTAGCTGAAATCTGTTTATTCTCACTGCTGCAGAGTATTACTTTGCATAACTATGTTATATCTTACCTATTCATTCTACTCTTTCATGATTAGTATACATTTGTTTATCCTCTTTTGTGAAGTGATTGTTCCGTTCTGCAGATTTTTATTCGATTATTTGCTTTTTCTATAAGTTTTAATTATTTTTGTCATTTTATATTTATCATTACATTATATATAGATTATTTTATAATTTACTAATTTTTCTTCACCAATTTTTTTGGTTTATCAATTTATCTTCTCAGATATAGCTATAACAAATATATTTTATCAGTCTGTGGTTTACCTTTTGTCTGTCTTAATGAAATGTTTATTCATCTGTTTTTTTCTCTATGATGGTATTTATTTTTCTGTTTAAGAAAACTTTACCTGACTCATATTTACTGATATTTTTCTACGTTTTCTTAGAATTTTGTATTATTTAAAATTTCACATTTACACCTATGTTCCAAAAAAAATAGACTATTGTTTGTTAGATAGGTAGGGGTAAGACTTTCTTTTCATAAGGCAATTAGGCCGTTTATTCTTTGCTGCACTACAGTGGTACACTTGTCACAAATCTAATGAATGTATACGTGTAGGTTGGATTCTGGACTTTCTACTCATTTCCACTGGTCTATCTTTCTACCCTAGCACCAGTAAAGAGTCATTTTACATATTGAGCTCTATTATTAATTTTGAAAAGTGGTATTATAATTTGTGAAGCCTAGTTCTAAAACATTGTTAAATATTTATCCTTTAATTTTCCATATACATTTTAATATCAGCTTTTAAGTTTACACGTATACACACATGCATATAAACACAAAATTTGATAAGAATTTTCTTAGAATTGCATGAACATCTTTGTAATAGTGAGTGTTCCAATTTATGACCAAGGTATGCCCCCCTCTATTGAGTTACATCTTTAATTTGCTTCAACAATATTATGGAGCCTTCTGGGTAGTATTATCAGATACCTCCTTGCTAGATTCATTTCGTGGATTTGATGTTTCAAAATTATATTGTAAGAGATATCTTTTAAATTTTATTTCTAATTGATTGCTGTTGGTATATAATGATATTTCAGTTTTCTAGCTATCTCAACCTTGAACAATACCACAGAGTTTAACAGTTATATAATCTTTTTCACACTGAAATATACCATAGAGCTATTTGTCCCCATAAATAGTCATTTTTAAATTACCCTGATTAGTTATTTTATTAAATTATAAAATAAAATTACATTAGGAGTTTAGTTACAATTGCAATAAGACTTTTAATTTATTTGGTTAGAACTTGACATTTTCTCATAATTGGGTCATATTCAAATTTTTGACATATCCCTCTATTTATTCATTTTTAAAATGTATTTTAATCACATTTGGTACTCTCTTCATAGAAACTTCCTACTTTCTATGTATGTATTCTTAGTTGCATTTTGGGTATAATTTTCTAATGAATGAGGTTTCCTCTTATATTTTCTAAGTAGATAGTCACGATTTCGTGAAAAACCAAACTATGGGTTAGTAGATGGGGGTCTATAAAGGCCATTAACTATATTTATTGATTCTGCCCTATCAGATATTGGGGAAATTTTACATTATACTGATATATGGCCAAGTGTTATAATTTTTCCATAAAATTCTACCTATAAAAATTCAAATATTTAAGAAACAGATGAAGGAAAAATCGTGAAAATGTTTGCCTGACAATTTAAAGTACTTCTGCATTTTACATCTAACATCTATCTCTATGACCATCTTTCCACAATTTCAGACTCACAAATCAAAATGATTTCCAGATACTTATACTTGTATTGTGCCATACACAATCCCAATCAAACATAGTGACATTTACCCTCCAACCTTCCTTTTTTTCACCTACACATTTTTCATTTAATGTCTGGTACCATCATCAAACTAGTTTTTCAAACCTTAACTCATCCAAATACCACTAAAATGACATATTTAAAAAGAAAGTCTGATCATAGGGCTTCTTTAGTGGACATCTATAGTCCTCAGCTGAGTCCAAATGCCTTAAAATGATTCATTATCTGGCATGATAGTTCCTTAGCCTCAATGTTTTCTCCTGATGGCCTGTCACATAAAAACACGTATTGCATGTAAACACACACACACACACACACACACTTAGGCAGACACAAGCACACAGGGTCAGATCATGCACTTTCTCTAAGCTTCAGCCACACAAAAGTGTCACTCTGTGAACCCACCACCATCTTATCTGTGCCCCAAAATATTAATAACAGCAATTTTAACATTAGATCTACTATTTGTGATTGTTACTATTTGATTGATTTATCGCGCATATTTGAACATTTACTAAATGTCAGTTAAATTTAAGTCAGATTAAACTGCAAAAAATGAGAGGAGGTTAATATTCGGAACTTGAATACAGAAAGTCAGATTTTAAATTCCAGCTGTGGGACTTTAGGAAAGCCACTTTTCCCCTTAGAACTCTGAGTTCCTCATTTCTTCCTTGGAAACACACAAGAATTATTTTTAAAAAGTAGAATTCAATAGAGGATGTACAAATATTCAACCTCCCTAGTAATCAAATAAATGGAGTTCAAAACAATATTAAGAAGATAGTTTTCATTTATCATATTGGGAGAGATTTCTTACAACCATAACACTGAAGTTAGCACAGGTGTGTGAGAGGACAGGCTCATGTACTGCATGGCCTCATGAACGGGATCGTCTTTCTGGAAAATAGTTTTAGAGACGAAGTGGAAATTTTAAAAGTATTATATGCTAATAGAGATTTCTAAACAAAATATCCACTGCCGTAATATTTACAACAAGGAGTAAGAATGAGAGCAATCTAAATAACAGCAATTATTACATAAATCATAGTTCATCCATAGAATAAACTATTATACAGCTATTTAAAAGATGTATTTAACAGTTGTTTAATATCATGAAAAAAACTATTATGTCATGTTGGGAATAAGATCAAAACTCACAATTATTTAGTAAGAAGGAAAAAATTCAGTAATATATTAATTTCTATGTATCGAAACAATGTTAGGGTCTCAATCTCCTTTTGTACGTTGTGTATTTTTCAAATTACTTACAACAAATGTGTTACAGACAGTGCTAAATAGAGAAGACATCATTGCTCTTAAGGCATTGGAACTTTTGGTTAAATGGAGCTTTGTTAAATATGGCGTAGGAAACAAAATCATAGTTTAGAGCATATCCAAGGACACAAGTTGAAAAATAGAACCTTCCTCATAAACATAAGTTTGCAATGATTAACTCAACTTTATCCTAGGACTCAAAGATTTTCTGCAAATAGTGCTCAGAAGCAAGTGAACTACACATGGTTTAAAAAAAAATAGCCAAGAATACAAGTGAAAAAGGCACTCAAGCATGAGCTAGAAGAATAAGAAGCAAATGACAAAGACTACAGATATTTAAATTATCAGGTGCAGATTATAACTATTCACACAGTTTAAGAGATAAAAGATAAGCTTTAAGTATCTGTGTCAAACAAAAAATCATAAAATGACCTAGCAGATTTGGATAAAAAGCAAATAAAACTTTAGGAAATGAAAAATTACACTTGCATACATTTGTAATGCAATATATACTTGCCGCATATATATATAGACTTGCCAGTTTATATGTGCAAATACTTGAAATAGACAAAATTATTTGCACATATACATAAATGTAATACATATATATAGTTACCAGTTAGAAACAAGAATATAAGAACTATTTTGACATATGAATCGGTAATTATCTCTTTGTCCTGTGTTTTAATCTTCTCTTCTTTAGGAACATGACTTAGATATATGGTAGACCTGACTCTTGCCTGCAAATCTCTTAATCTCTCTTTCACGTTATTTTACCGTTTATTAATTCTCTGTTCTGCACCATGTAATCCACTGTTAAAAATTATCCATTTAATTTTTAATTCCTAGTAAAAATTGGGGGTAAATTAAATGATTAAATAATTAAGTAACATCTCAAGGTGTTTTCTGGGTAAGCAAGATAATACACCATGGAAAGAAATCCTTCCCAATAAATAGAGCTGCATTCCCAGTGCTTGTGACAGATGTACTTGTGTTCCCAATAATTCACTACATCTATTCATTTTTTGTTATTTGTTATTTTTTTCTTTTGAGACAGAGCCTTGCTCTGTCGCCCAGGCTGGAGTGCAGTGGCACCATCTCGGCTCGCTGCAAACTCCACCTCCCGGGTTCACACCATTCTCCTGCCTCAGTCTCCCGAGTAGCTGGGACTATAGGCACCTGCCACCATGTCTGGCTAGTTTTTTTGTATTTTTAGTAGAGACGGGGTTTCACCATGTTAGCCAGGATGGTCTCAATCTCCTGACCTCGTGATCCGCCCGCCTCGGCCTCCCAAAGTGCTGGGATTACAGGCGTAAGCCACCGCACCCAGTCTATTCTTGAGAGAATTAGACTTGTCATCCCACTGACATCAGACTTGGCCATGTGACTTGCTTTGTTCAAAGGAATGTGAGTGGTGTTAACATGTATCACCCTCCTGTGGAAGCTACAAGAGCCATTGAGTGATCTCACTAATGTACTTTTCCCTCTATTACTAGCTAAATTACTACATGAGTGAGAAAACAACCTTCTTATTTTGAGTCACTAAGATTTGGACGTTGCGTGTTAAGCTAATGATAAACAAAAACACCACCATATCACTCCAGGGACACAAACTGGAGAGATTTGTTATATTTAATATATTGTATTATGGTATATAAGAAAAAATGTATTTGCAAATTTACCTTTCATTGATTTGTTCTGTTATTTTGTTAATATCAATCCCAAGTTTTTTATTGTCTTCCATCAGTTTTGTACATGCCAAAGAAATAGCTGAAAAATCTTTTGCAACATCAGAAAGCTCAATATCCCATGTTTTTTTCTTTAAGAAGAGAATAAAAGAATCATTCATACATGTCTAATTATCAAAAGGCAAAAGGTATAATAATGAAATAACTTTTAGATATATGAGTTAATATTTGGAAATACAGAATGGCATTCTAAGTGGGAAGCAGGAAAAAATCAACTTACTGCAGCATAAAAATCATTAACTGCTTCCTGATACTGATTTTCCTGACTTTTTTGCTTCCAGATTAGTTGGTCATAAACTCTTCTCAAATCTTCCAGCTAAGAAAGAAGATATACAGAATAAAGTGAATTATGTAGCTTTTCATCCTTCCATAAGGTAAAAAATAAATTAATCATGATAAAGTAGAATTTGTTTCAGTTACATAAAAATTGAAAAACAATAGAAAATTCAGAATTATAATTCATCACATCAACAAGTTAAAGGAGAAAATAAGTATGCTAACACTTTGCAAAACAGTCATTTAATAAATTCACTCACTATCTAGTTTTCATATCTTAAAAAAACTAGTACAAGAAAAAATTATTCAAATATAATATAAAGAAACAATAGCAAATACCAAAATAAATTATAAAATACTGAATGTATCCTCATTAGACTCAAGAGTAAGACCATATTATCTCTTTTATCACCATTATTATTAATCACGCTTTGGGAAAGACTAAGTAAACATAATTACATAATAAAATCAAATATTAATATTATAATATTGAAAATGAATAGGTAATATATCTTCAACTTTCAATAACATGATTAAATACCTAGAAAAATAGAAGAATTCTATTTAAAACAACAATTAACAACTTTGGTAAAATGGCTGGGATATAAGGATTAGAAAACGAACAGCTTTTATCTGTAAGAGTAATAATCTGTTTTTAAAATATAGAAGAAATAATTTTAAAGTTTTCTCAAAAATATAAATTATTTGGGAAAAAATTTGACAAACAGTAGAGGACTTATATAAAGTAAACAAAAACTCTTATTAAGTACCCTAAATCAAGTTTTACATGAAAAGGATGATTTATTACAAAAAGGTTTAATAGATTATAATGTGTGTTCTCTCAACATTAGAGTAAAAATATAGCAAAATGGAGTATTTTTTGAACTGCATTAAATGAAGTTCACATGGAAAAAAGGTACCTGAGACTAGCCAAAAGTTATCTGAAAAATAAATATTGGAAACTTGCTACCAGATACTGAAACATCCTATAATATGTCTATATTAAGGCAACATTTATTTTCCTCATCATAGTAAAGATCAGAGGGAAAAATTAAAGGCCAGAAATAAATCCAAATCAATATTTTAAAAAAATGATATCTGAATTCAGTGAGCGAGAAGTTGTTTAATTAATGGTACTGAAATAATACGAAATCTCTGTTTAGAAAAATTCAAAGTGGTCTCTATATCTCACATCGAACTCATATAATAACAAAAGTAAAGTTTCAGAGGAATAAAAATCTAAATGCAAACACAGAACATGTTCAAATTAGAGTAATCAATAAAATTTCATTTGCATAATCTTGGGCTAAAGGAGAGTGTCACCTTAAACTAAGAGATCTGTTGATGGGTTTGACAGCACATTTTATAAAAATGTGTGTCAAAAAAAAACCACCATAAACAAAATGTAAATTATAAAAGAAGACCATGAAAAAATGTAAAATAAAAAGCCAACATTCCCAGATTATGTCCTTGCAGAGACATCAAGGAAAATAGTGAAGCAGGAGTCTCTGAAAACTCCCTCCTATATAAATGTAATTTAAAAAAAAAAAAAACTGGCAAAAAAAAAGTCAAATCAGCCTTGTCAGCACTCAAAATTAGCCAAAGGCTTGCAACAATCTAGGGAGCACTGATTTAATAAAAACAGCCTAAGCTTAGTAAGGTGTGCTTTGTGGTGTTTCACCTTCTAGTCCTATCTCTTCAGCTCCACAGAAGCCTCAAAGAATAATTTGTTGTTAAAAGCAGCCTTCTGGCAGCCACCAGAGGGAGCAGAATCAGGCTAGAATGCTTTCAAAGCCTCATTCTCAAAAAAAAAATTGTCTTTATTGGACCTTTCTGGTGGTTTTTATGGAAACCTCCACTTGCAAGGATGTCTGCATTTGATTTGCTGCAGAGTTCACCAGCACAAAAACTCTCTCCCAGAAAAGCTTTTTCCCCAGAGCATGGTTGTCCAAAAAAATTACAGGCAATTGATTAACTCTGTGGCCACCTGAGATAGTGGCTAAAAATTGGAACAAACAGTAGATGAACTAACAAACTAAAAAGGGAAAGCTGGTGGAATTACATCCATAGTACTTTGTAAAGCTCCAACATACTCCTGGGAATCTAGAAGGCTGCAAATATCCAGGAATGTGTGAAAGACCAGGGTATTCACATGTTCTGGAAATATCCGAGAAGCCATTTAACCTCTCACCTCCTGCTGATCTTGAGGCTCTATGCAAGCAGGAAGCAACAACAATAACAAAACTAAGGCAGAGTTGGCAACTGCCTGGTTGTTTATTGAAGGTGAACCTAAACAAGCACACAGAACTTTTCTGCAAAGACAGAGAGAATTTTTTTTTCAGATTTTAAGGATTAATATCCAATGATTAACAGACCCTCAGCTCAGAAGAGATTTCAGGGGCTGCACATAAGAAAGACAACAGACTTTATCGAATTAAGTTAGCAAGTTCCCTAAACAAAACAACAAAAATTACTACTTCAGCAAACAGCAACAGGAACAAATCCTAAGGATAAGTGAAAATATGATGTCCAGTATAAATACATTATATTTAAAATGTCCAGTTTTCAACAACTAAAAATGAGACATTCAAAGAATTAAGAAAGTACAGACTATAGAGAATAAAAAATTAGTCAGTAGAAATTGTCTCAGAGGAAAATTAGACATTTTATTTATTAATCCAATTGGAAATTATAAATATGTTCAAGGATCTAAAGAACTAAAAGCATTAAAATAATGTTTTAGCAAATAGAAACTATTAATAAAGTGATATAAATTATTTTAAAAATTCAAATATAAATTTGACGGTTGAAAAGTAAAATAACTGAACTAAAAAATTTTTGCTATCTGCACTCAACAGCATATTCAAGTAGGCAGAAGAAAGAATCATCAAACCTGAAGATAAGTCAACTGAGATTATCTAGACTGAAGAACAGAAAGAAAAAATAATGAAAAATGAACAGAGTTTCATAGTTGTGTGACATTCCATGAAGTACACCAATATATATACAAAAGTAAAAGTAGTCAAAAGAGAAAAGTGGGGGGAGGCAAAAAGTATATTCAAATAAATAATGGCTGAAAACTTCCAAAATTTGGTTTAAAAAACATTAATTTATACATTGAGGAAGCCCAAGAAATTCCAGTAGTAAAAACTCAAAGATATATACTTGAGATACATCACAATCAAACTGTCAAAAGTCAAAGACAGAGAGAGAATCCTGGAAGCAACAAGAGAGAAGTGACACTTCACATGTCAAGGATCTTCAATACGATTAACAGATAATTTTTCACTCAAAACAATGGGAAACAGAAAGTATATACTAGCATATACAACATACAGAAATAAAAGTACCAAGAATACTATATCAAGCAAAACTATAACTTGAAAACATAGAGATATTAGGACATTCCCAGATAATCAAATATTGGGATAAACCTGTTCTATAAGAAACACTCAAGGGAATCCTCCAAATTGAGATGAAAGAATGCTAGACAGTAACTTGAATCCACAGGAAGAAATAAAGACAACCAGTAATCATAACTGTATAGGTAAATATTAAAAATGTATAAATGTATTATTTTGTAACCATTTTTCATTGCCTAATTTGAAAAGCAATTGCATAAAGCACTAATTGTAAATTTCTGTTGATAGTCACACAATGTATAAAGATATAATTTATACAATATCAAGACAAATAAAGGAAGAAAGAAAGCTATAGAGGAGGAAGAAATGTGTATACTAATGAAATTGCTAGTATTAATCCAAAATAATTTTTTGTAAATTAAATTGTGAATTCCACTCCCAGGGCAATTGTTAGGAAAATAGTATAAAAATTTATAGTCAAATCAATTACAAAGTAATTAAAGTATTATATAAAAGAAGGCAGTAATGAAGGAATAGAGAAAATATAAAGACATAAGACACAGAGAAAATAAGTAGCAGAATGGCAAATACAAATCCTACCTTATCAGTAAGTACATTAAATGTAAATAAATTAAACCCTCTAATTAAAGTATAGAGATTGACAGAATAAATTTGAAAGAAATGGTCCTATCATATACTGTTCACAAAAGACACATGGGAGATCACAGACACAAATATGTTAAAAGTAAAGGCTGGAAAAAGAAATTCCATGCAAACAACAACCATGTTAGAGCTGAAGTGGCTAGATTAATATCAGACAAAATAGACTTTAGAATAAAAATTGCTAGAACAAACAAAGAATGACATTTTATAATAACAGAAGGGTCAATTAATCAAGACATAACAATCACAAATATCAATCCACCCAACAACAAAGCTTCAAGATACATCAAACAAAAACTGACAGAACTAAACAGAGAAATAGAAAATTTAACAAAAATAGAGACTGCATACTGCATGTCTGAAGTCATGCAAAGTGCCTTCTCCAGCCATATTAGAATGAAATTATAAATCAACAACAGAAAGAAATAACAGAAGGAAATTCAAAACATATGAACATTAAACAATATGTTCCTTGATAACCAGCAAGTATAAGAAGAAATCTCAAGAATGATTAGAAAATATTTTGAGATGAAAGAGAATGAATGTACAACACATTGAAACTTATTGGATGAAGTTAGAGCAGTGCTTTAAAGGAAATTTCTAGCTTTAAGTGCCCACATTATAGAAGAAGTTCTTATGTCAGTAACCTAACTTTACATCTAAAAGAATTAGAAAAAGAGCTAACTAAACCCAAAGCAAGTAAAAGAATGAAAATCAATTTAAAAAAAACTGCAGTGGGAAAAATATGAATTCTAATACACGCAAAAAATTGAGAGAATCAACAAAACCAAAAGTTTGTTATTTGGAAAGGTCAAGAAATTTGATAAAATACTATATACACTGACCAAGAAAAAAGATAGAAGATTCAAATTATTAAAATCAGAAATTCAAGAGAGAGTATTGCTATGAACCTTCAAAAAGTGATTATAAGAGAATACTATAAAACATGTTATGCCAACAAATTAGATAAACAACGTGAAATGAATAAATTCCTAAAAATACACCACCTAACAAAACTTACTCAAGAAGAAACAGAAAATCTGAATAAATCTGTAACAAGCAAATAAACTGAATTAATCATCAAAAACTTCTCACAAAGATAAGTCAGAACCAAACTGCTTTACTGGTGAATACTACTAGATGTTAAAAGATGAATCAAGATGAGTCTTTCACAAAATCTTCCAAAACATAGAAAAGAAATATACACTTACCAGCTTATTCTATGAGGCAGTCTCACTGTGATAGCATATCCCGACAAGACACACAAGAAATGAAAAATATAGACTGACATCTGACATCTCTTGTGAATATAGACACAAAAATCCTTAACAAAATAGTTGCTGAATCCATAAACATACAGAAAGGATTACACACCATGATGAAGTGAGATTTATCTACAAATGCAAGGTTGGTTCAAAATGTAAAAATCAGTAAATGTAATAAACACCATATTAATATAATAAAGGACTAAAGCCATTTCATTATTTCAATGAATGTAGAAAAATCACTTGAAATATTTCTATACCCTTTTGTAATAAAAAAAAAAATCAGTAAGGTAACAATAAAGGGAAATTTTCTTATCCTGATAAAATATACCCGTGAAAGCCAACCTCATACTTGATGAAAAGTGGATAATATCACTAATATCAGAAAGGATGGGATATTTGCTCTCACTGTCTTTTTTTAACATTGTATTTGATGCTCTAATCAAAGTAATTAGGGGAAAAAAAAAAAAGAAATAAACATTTCCGGACTGAAAAGAAAGAAGTAAACATCTGTATTTGCAGATAAAAGGATTGGTGTAGAGAAAGTCCTAAATAATCTATTTGTAAAAACTATAGAGCCTAATGAACAATTTTACAACTTGCATGATACAAAGACAACACACAAACATTAGTGGTATTTCTATACACTAGCAATAAGCAATATAAAAATGTAATTAAGACAATTTTATTTATAATAGTGTCAAAATGAATAAAAATTGAGGCATAAATTTTACTAAACAGTGCAAGACTTGTACACTGAAAGTTACAACACATAGTTAAAAGGGATTAAATAGGCCTAAATGAAAATATATCTGTAATCATGAATTTAGACACTTAATATTTTTAAGATGACAATGCTCTCCTCATTGATTTACAAAACTCCATTAATCAAGACATTGTAGTACTGGCATAAGGAAAGACATATAAGTCAATGGAATAAAATTGAGAATGTAGAAATTAACCCATACTACACTAATTACCAATTGATTTTAACAACAGTGTCTAGACAATTCAATGAGAAAAAATAGTGTTTTCAAAGAATGCTGCTGAAAATACTGAATATCCACATACAAACAATGAATTTTGACTTCTACTTCATACCATAGACAAACATTAACTAAACTTGGATTACAAAATATAAAGTAATAGTTAAAACCATACAAATCTTAGAAGAAAACATAGATATAAGTCTTTGAGACTTTGGGTTAAGCAGTGATTTCTCAGATATGATACTTAAAGCATAGGCAACCAAAGATAAAATAGATAAATAAGACTCCATCAAAATTACAAACTTTTAGTTTTTAAACTTTTTAATATCTTCTGCTTCAAGTATACTAACATGAAAGTGCAAAGACATGACATGGAGTGGGAGAAAATATTTTCAAATAATCTATCTGATGAGTGTCTAATATCCGAACTACAGAAAGAATACTTACAACTCAATAAAAAGTGAAAAAGAACGGAATAGAAAATGGACAAAAGATTTGAAAAGACATTTCTCCAAGGAAGATATACAAATGACAAACACAGGAAAAGCCACTTTCCATTATTAGTGACTATGGAAATGCAAATCAAAACCACAGTGAGATGCCGCTATATACCCACTAAGGATGGCTTTATTTAAAAAGGGGGAAAAAATGGACAGATAATACTGATTTTTGCTGAGAATGTGTTAGAATTGAAACTCTTATAAATCGCTATGGTAATGTAAAATATTGTAGTCACTTTGGACAATAGTTCAGCATTTCCTCAAAATGTTAAACATCGAGCTATCACATGACCTGGCAATTCCACTCCTAGATATATAACCAAGGAAAATGAAACATATTATGCAAAAGTTGTAGTGAATGTTTAAGAGTGGCATTATTCTTAAGAGTCAAAAAAAAGTGGAAACAGCCAAAAGTCCATCTACTAAAGAATGGATAAACCAAATGTCATGTACTTAGAAAATGGAAACTACTCAGTCATAAAAAGAAATAAAATACTGACAGACTCTACAACATAAATAACCCTTGAAAATATTATCTAGCCTCAAGTAACTCAGATGCATAAAATTATTTTATATTTTACACACCAAACAATTGTCAGTCTTTGTCAGGTTTACAAAGTATTTTTCAGTGGAAAAAAAAATCAAAAAATAAACATGAAAACTCAGTGACTAAGAGCCAAAATTAATGATTTGCACCACTATGCCTTCGATAAATGCTTGTGGAAGGCCTACTAAATGAACTTATGAGATAATCATGAGCACACCTTAAGCATTGCATGTGTAATTCTTGCAATCTGCAACTTTTGGATAAGTACAATTACTTTAGCCCTGGCCTAAGTAATAAGATCCATGGAGTCACTAGTATTATGTCCTTATTCCTTTCCCAATATAAATAATAATAAATATACAACTTCAAAAATATTAATCATCAGAATATCTAAAATCAAATAGTATACCATTAATGGAAATCTTTGCATTGAAAATGAAATTTAAATGGCTAATAAGGAAAAAATGTATTTACTTTGCTATCAGGCAGGAACATGGAAATTAATGTAACACTTTTTAATGCAACAATTAGGTTGGTATAATTTAAAAATACCTACCATTCTGGGAAAAATGAGAGAAATCATACATTTCTATTGCTCCTAATATATAAATATATGTGCATATGTATACAGATGTTTTAGAAAATATTTCAGTAATAAGTATTTTGAAAAACATATTTAGTTTTAATCCAACAATTCAACTTTCGAGAATCTATCACATAGAAAGAACCAATTCATAACAACAAAAAATATAAAGTTATTCATTTTAGTATTGTTTGCAGTGGTTAATAACTATTTTTCAATCTGAATTTATTTAAAAGTTAAATAATTGAATACATTGTCATTGAGGTGAATCATGTTTACTGGTCAGTAAACCTCCATTTCATTTTCCTTCTAATGGGCTTTCCTGGGTAGCAAAGCCTAGGAAAATAAGGAAGGTAGGGATACAAAGAGGAAAGGAAGGGAAGGGGAAGGGGAAGGGAGGAAGAGAGGAAGGGAGGTTTTTCTAGTTTTATTTAGAGGAAGGGAAGGAAAGGGGAGGGGAGGGGAGGGCAGGGCAAGGAAAGGAGCAGGGAGGGAGGGGTTTCTGGTTTTACTTGCTGAAAAAGTTTAGGATGCAAATTGGTTTCAACAGATCAGAGATTTAGTTATGTATATTATGGAAAGTGGAAGGTAATGGTCTTCTTCCTGATTTCTGTTTGCTTCTGGCTTAGTTCAGTTTGGTATGTATTATCTCTACTGGCAAGTAAGGTCATGAAGACTTGAGCTAAGTTTGAGCTATTTGTAGCTGAGTTGCAGTGCCCATCTTCCAGCTATGGATACTGAGGCACTGTAGAATTAGCAGCAGTGGTTAATACTTCGAGACCCCAGCTTCCTGATCCCAGAGCAGGGATAGGCTGAATACTGTGGCTTTTGAACTCAAGAGTTCCATGGACAGCCTCAGATGCTGTAGCTTCTATGCTCAATCTGGGAAACATTTTTGGATGTCCAACCCAGGGCTTTTTCTGCCAGATTTGCAAATTTGTTGGTATCTAAATTTTTTTCTCCTAAAGTAGAGGGATTTCTGTTTCCTGCGCTGTGCCCTGATTGATATTATGGCATGTTCCTAGTATGTAATATTTGTTTACTGTTTAAAAGAGTGCATTAGATTCATATCTAATAACCTTGATGTATATCCACATCAAATTTAAAAAAATATTTTTAAGTAAAAGAGCAAGATTACTAAATGTGTGTACTGGACAAGCTTGTTTTTGTGAAAATCAGATAGCAAAAACAAATAATACAGATATATATATAGACTATAACCTAATATATACTTATAGGAGCATAGGCTAATATGTGCAAAATGACACATTATACGGGTAACATTGACTATTTTACGGGGAATCAGAAATGAGAAGACAGTAGGAGATAAGGTTAATTACTAAATCTGTAGATCTATTTATTTTACACCATTTATCTCAGTGAATATGTTACTTAATAACATTTAAGAAGAATTTAAGAAAGGCAACACTTATCTTCATAATCCCATTTGTATAAATTGGCTGAAACATTCATTCACAAAATATAAATTACTGCTAATAGTTGTGAATAAAAATAATGGAAACATCCGGGTGGGAAAAACTGTTCAGCACAACTCTATCTCTGAGGAAAGAGACTGTGCAACATTTAAAATAATTGGTAATTTAGTAATATTAGAAATTCACAGAGTAATGCTTTAAATGTGGTATATATTTTTTTTCTTTTTTTTTTTTTTTTTCAGACAGAGTCTTGCTCTGTCATCCAGGCTAGAGTGCAGTGGTGCAATCTCCTCGGCTCACTGGAAGCTCCGCCTCCCCAGTTCATGCCATTCTCTCACCTCAGCCTTAAATGTGGTATATTCTTAATATATGCAACTTGAATGGAAGATTAAACACAGAAATACTAAGTTATTAAATGATAAAATAATTTATCATTCATATAAATGATAAACTATGCTGTTTAGATGAATTTGAAGGCCTTTATGTATATTCATCTTTAATCAACACTTCAATGCCTAAATTTTTCTTTCAGATTCCTAAAAACTCAAATTAACAAATATCCGTTTTTTTCAGTCCAGAAAATAGAATATCAAAAAGAAGTAACAAATAGGTCACAACTAGAACATGGAGGAGAAATTTTGAGTCCGAGTCTCTGTGCTAGCCTCTGACTAACATTCTAACTAACTGCTTTTAAAATGTTTAGCCCCATTAGTCATCAGAGAAATGCAAATTTGAAAGCAGAGTCCTCCAAAAGGACTACAATTAAAAATAAATACTGGCCAGGTGCTGCGACACACTTCTGAAATCCCAGCTCTTTGGGAGAGCTAGGCAGGAGGATTACTTCAGGCCAAGAGTTTAAGACCAGCCTGGGCAACATCGCAAGATCCCATCTCTATTAAAAAAAAAAAAAAAAAGCCAGGTGTACACTTGTAGTTCCAGCTACTTGGGAGGCTAAGGTGAAAGGATGGCTTGAGCACAGGAGTTCAAGGTTACAGTGAGGTGTGATTTTGCCACTGTACTGTAAAATGGGCAACAGAGCAAGACCCCGTTTCTAAAGTAAGTAAGTAAATAAATAAATGACAATATTAGATGGTACTGTGAATCTGAAGCTGGATCTCTCAGACATGATGTTAGGCATAGAAAAATGCATAATGCTTTGGGAAAACTTTTTGGCATTGTCTACTAAAGCTGAACATGTGTATTCTTTGGCCCAGAAATTCACAAAATAAATGAACGTTTCATTTTAATAAATAAATGCATTTAAGTGCATATTTCAAATGTTGTGGCCTGAAAAGCTAGAAGATTTGAATTGTCATAAACTGAAATAGGGAAGAATGCAGGTTATAGAGTGGTTCCACATCTGAAGTACAATTTTAGGACAGTTAAACTTGAGATACTTGCTAGACATCTAAGTGGAGATTAAGAGTTGGCAGTTAGATATATGAGATTTGTTATAAAAGACCAAGCACTGGGGTTCTCAAATTTTGGGAGTTTGAGGAGATATAAAGAAACCAGTAGAGGGAACTGAGAAGAAGAATCCAGAAAAGTAGCAAAAACCATGAAGAATGTGTTCTGGAAATCAAAAGAAAAAAATTTCCAAGGCTAAGGGTATAATCAACTTGGTTAAGTGGTGTGTGTAAGTTAATTAAGATGAGGACAAAAGAATAATGATTAGATTTAGCAAAATGGAAATCACTGGTGACCTAAGGTTTAATGGCGATGGTAAAAAGAAAATTGGGGTGTGTTTAAGAAAGGATGAGAGATATAATGGTCAAGTAAGATTTATTCTAACAATTCAAGGTTCAAATTAGAAAATCCATTAATTTAATTTACTGTATTATAGATAATGAGAGAAATATTACATGAGCTTCTCCATAGAGGCAGAAAAGATTCTTGAGAAAATTCAATACCCATTCCCAATTTTAAAAACTACTCAATACATAGAAAGTGACAATACTTTACTAACATGATAAAACATATATTGAATCTTAAAGCCAGCATCATATTTAACGGAATAGAAATACTAGTAGCAATCCCATTAAGAGTGTGGCATAGCAAGGATGCCACTTATTTCCACTACTATGTAACATTGTATTAAAAGTATTAACCAATGTAATCAGATAAAAAATAATGATTGAAGGCATAAGAATTAATAAAAAATATCTCTAATTGCAGATGAAATAATAGCATTCCTGGAAAACCCCAGATAAATGATGATGAGTAACATAAATAATTTTTAAAATTAGTAAATTAGTACAACAAGAATTATCATTATTTACTTCGTAAACCAAATATAACCAGTTAGAAGAATTAATAAAAGAGAAATCCTCAACTAGACGTACAAAAAAAAAATTTAAGAATACGCTTTTCAAAATCTTGCAAATTCTATATGAGGAAATCTTTTAAAAATGCTCCTGACACAAAATGTAATTGAACAATTTGAATAGTATCATCTTATTGACTTAAAATAATGCCTGTTTACTATCCCGTGTTTCTATAAGTCAGAATGCTGGTGAGCTAGGTCAGGACTCTGCTTAGGGTCTCACAAGCTGTAATGAAGGTTTCAGTTGGCCTGGGCTCTCCTTTAGAGGCTCTGGGGGATAAACCATTTCTAATCTCATTAAGGTTGTAATCTCATTACAGTTCCAGGCAGAATGTATTATCTTTTCACAGTTTCTATGTGGCCCCCTCCCATCTTCAAGTCAGCAATGACTGGCTGAGCGCTTCTCATGCTTTGGAACTCTCTGACTCTACATTTCTCTGACTTGTTCTGCTCTCAGCCAGAAGAAAGTTACGCTTTCAAAGACTCATGTAATTACCATTACAATCCAGGATAATCTCCCAATCTAATGGCACTGATTATAAACACAATTACATCTACAAAATCCTTCTGCCCATATAACCTTGCATATTTACAAGCATGACACGAAGGGCACAAATTATGAGGACCCAGATTCTGCATACCACACTGCCCTCCCTGGGTCCAGGATCCACATCCCACCCATACGCAAAATACATTCACCTCCTCTGAGGGTGCCCACAAATCTCCAACCAAAGCACAAACTTGCATCTAAATGTTATTATCTCTAATGTCCAAAATCTCATCATCTAATCAAGTACAGATGAAACTAGATAGGTTTGATATATCCTGGGGTGAAATGTCTTTGTTTTTTTGGACCTTTGAAACTAAAGAAAGAAATTATGACTTTACAATGATCCTAAAATATACACATATATATACACACATATATATACACATATATATACACATATGTGTGTATATATATATTTATTTCATGAGAAAGAAGCCAGATCCATCATTTTTTTAAAAGATAATCACTTCTCTATTTTTGGCTACACTAAAGTAGTTGAGAAGTAACACCCTTAAATTTCCTTGATGCCCTCTTGTTTAAGAAGCCTATAAATCCACCCTTCTAAAAGTAACTTCAATTAAAATTGATTGAATAATATTTTTATATTATGCCTAAACATAAAACTAAAATTTTAGCATTTATATACAGAATATAGGCTTTATTGTGTCAAATACAAAATCAACACAGCAGCTAGAAAGTGATTGAATTTACCAACCTTGTAGCATTTTATCCTTTAGAGAATACTACTATTAGCAACCAGTACTGACAGTATTTAATACACAGAAATTACCTCTAAATGCAGACTGTGAAGTACAAGAAATCTGCTGGACAATATGGAAAGATAATATATATAAAATTAAAATGGATAGATTCATCTAAGAGTTAATCATATGGCATCAAATATATACAAAATTACAGTGATTTTAAATATGTGCTATTTATTGCAATGAGAGTAAGTTTTCTTAGCTCTCCATTTCACTGAAATCAATTACAAAACTTCCAAAATCTATCTCTTTTACAATATAATAATCATTAAAGACAAAAACAATTTTTATCTTAAAAATTAAATAATTTAAATCATAAGGTATATGAAGGAAGGACTAGATTTAAACAATTTAATCACCAAGAGTTATTATGTAGTTTTGGTTATGTTTAAATGTTCAAAACTTATTTTATATTCAAGGAAACAATGCCAATGCCAACATCTAAATTATACAATTAAAGGGTGAATATAGTACAAAATTGTGAACCAGTTGCCATACAAGATCCAATAGACAATGCGACATGTCTTATAACCCCACAGAGTTAATGATATGCAATTCAATTCATAAAGATGTCTTCTTAAAAGTGAATTGAAAAAGGGTAAAGTTAAGGTTTTAAGAATTTTGGAAAATGAAAATACTGGCAAATTATTTAAGCTTTGGCAGAATGCTAAGATATATCATTTTTACCTGTGCTTCTTGTACTACTGTATAATATAATTCAACTTTCATTATCTGTTATCACAATACCATTTTGCTTAAAATGAATAGTTATGTTCAATTTAAAAGTTTTAGAGATATTTATTACAGCTTCGTTTATAATACTTAAAAATTAAAACACACTTAATATCCAATGACAAGGGTTTAAGAAACTCTAAAGAGAGACAGGGCAAGATGGCCAACTAGGTGCAGACAAGTGGAACAGCTCCCATGGAAGGACTGAGACTACTGGCGTGCTTTTAACAGATCTTCAGAGGGAAGACACCAAGAGTGGACACACAAGCTGGGTTGAAGGGGGAGAAAGCTGGGAACCCTGCAAGGGCTATCGCATATGGGGGCTCATTTTTGAACCACAACAGTGCCGGAGGAATGGGTGAGTGGAACTGGCTAGGAGCAACCTGCTCTTGCCACGGGCCTCTGAAACCTCAGCAAGAAGGGACCCCTCGACCACCCTGGACACTTAAGGTGGCAAGGAGAGCCTCCTCGAGTAGTGGTAAGGGCAGCAAGCCAACTGATGAACCTCAACATCCCTAATGATGGCCATTTCCGAGAGCCTCGGAGGACCCACAGCCAGCAAGCCCCGCCCCCACCAGTGCCTCGCCCTTGTGCTAATACTGTGCAGAGAACAGGGGATCCTCTCACACCCTGAGTGATCACTCCTGCTTGCAGGGCACAGAGAAGGCACCCAGACCTGCCCGGACCGGCACTCTGGCCCCAAGACGACACTACCTCCAATGCAACCACACACAGAGTCTCCAGCAGGGGCCTCCTTCCCCCACCCCCTGATAAGCTGCATTGCCTCTGCCCCTGTGGTGAAAGCTGGCAGGGAGACAGACACCCCTGCACCCACTAGCACTCTGCTGCAGCTGCTGCACCTCAGCTTCCCCAGCGCAGGCCAAACCTCAAGGAGCCAAGAGCAAAGTCAGGGCCCAATACAAGTCCTCCCAAGTCAGAGCATGCAGTCTAGGAGATGGGAGATGAACACTGGCCCCCTTAAATCTCCCAGAAGTCAGTCGGCTGAATCCACATTATATCACAATTAAACACCCAAGGTCATCAACAGGATTTTAAAAAAACAAAAACCAAAAAAACAAAAAACAAATCCGAAGGTAGCCAACCTCAAAGACTGAAGGTAGATAAGCCCACAAAGATGAGAAAGAACCATCACAAGAATGCTGAAAACCCAAAAAGCCAGAGTGCCTTCTTTTCTCCAAGTACCACGTTACCTTTCCAGCAAGGCGTCGGAACTGGGCTAAGATACTTGAAATGACAGAAATAGAATTCAGAATATGGATAGGAATGAAGATCACTGAGCTACAAAAGTACATGGAAACCCAATGCAAGGATGCTAAAAATCATGATAAAATTATTCAGGAAATGACAGACAAAATAGCTAGTATAGAAAAAAACTGGCTAGCCGTATGCACAAGATTGAAATTGGACCCCTTCCTTACACCACAAACAAAAATTAAATCAAGATAGATTAGAGACTTAAATGTAAAACCCAAAACTACAAAAACCTTGGAAGACAACCTAGGCGACACCACTCAGGACATAGGCACAGGCAAAGATTTCATGACCAAGATGCCAAAAGCAATTGCCACAAAACTAAAAATTGACAAATGGAACCTAATTAAACTAAACAGTTTCTGCACAGCAAGAGAAAGTATCAACGGAGTAAACAGACAACCTACAGAATGGGAGAAAATTTTTGCAAATTATGTATCTAGCAAAGGTCTAATATCTAGCATTTACAAGGAACTTAAATTTACAAGAGAAAACCAAGTAACCACATTAAAAAGTGGGCAAAGGACATGAGCAGACACTTTTTAAAAGACTTAACATGTGGCCAAGCATATGAAAAAAAGCTCCACATCACTGATCATTAGAAAAATGCAAACAAAACCACAATGAAATATTATCTCACACGAGACAGAATGGCTGTTACTAAAAAGCCAAAAAAAATAACAGATGCTGGGGAGATTGTGGAGAAAAAGGAATGCTTATACCCTGTTGGTGTGATTGTAAATTAGTTCATCGTTGTGTATGACAGTGTGGTGATTCCACAAAGACCTAAAGGCAGCATTCAATCTGGCAGTCCCATTACTGGATACATACCCAAAGGAATATAAATCATTCTGTTAAAATACACATGTGTATATATGTTCATTGCAGCACTATTCACAATAGCAAAGACTTGGAATCAAACCTAAATGCCTATTAATGATAGACCTGACAAAGAAAATGTGGTACATATATACCATGAAATACCATGTAGTCATAAAAAGAGCAAGATTATGTACTTTGCAGGGACATGGTGGAAGCTGGAGGCCATTATCCTTTGCAAACTAACACAGGAACAGAAAACCAAATGCCACATGTTCTCATTTATAAGTGGGAGCTAAATGATGAGAATACATGGATACACAGAGGGTAACAACACACATTGAGGCCTGTGAGAGAGTGGAGGGTGGGAGGAGGGAGAGGATCAGAAAAAATAACTAATGGGTCCTAGGCTTAGTACCTGGGTGACAAAATAACCTGCACAACAAACCCCCATGACATAAGGTTACCTGTGTAACAAACCTGCACATGTATCCCTGAGCTTAAAAGTTAAAAAAGAGACTCTAAAGCCTTTAAAATTAATTGTAAAAGATAATATTGAAATAAGTTTTTATGTCATGAAAGAAGAAATATGCCATCAATTACTGTATGCATATAATATCATTATTTTTATATATTATAAGGCCTGTGTGTTTCTATACAAAAAAAAATTAACAGTGACTACATCTGGATGGCGATATCATAGATCAATATTTTCTATTCGCTTGAGTATATTCTAAACTTTGAGGAATCAGCATTAAGTATTTATGCCTTTCAAAACATGCCTTAAAATAACTTTATGTCATAGTTTCTATAATGAATCCCATCAGATTTTCTGAGGGTTGTAAGGAAGAAAACAGGATTCATTAATAGCAATTGAAGCAGAGTTTGTAGGGCAGATCCTGACTGGAATGATCTTATGTGAGAATGCAAGGAGAGAAATTGAAGACAGAAATGACTTTCAAAGAATTTTCCACAAAGAATATCAGGAAATGCAACTGTACTGTAGCTGTTGGGGAAAGAATGAATGCGCGCGCACACACACACACACCCCCATTAAACATGAAAAACAGGGAAGTGAAAAGTAAAAAGTAAAAGAATAAGCCCAAAGAAAAAAGGAAGAAATTGTAACTATAAAAGTACATATTAACACATTAAAAGTATGAAAATTCTAAAATTATTGAATCTAAAAATCCTTTCTTTTTAAATACATTACTAAAAATTTTTAAATCTAATTTAAAAAGCGAAAATACATATACAATTAGAAACAACATAACAGCAAAACTGGAAGCAAGCATTCCATGTCATGCTATGGTAATATATTTGGAAATCTTCATCCATTTAGATTATTTCCTGGGCCATTAAAAATTCAACATTAACCTCAAGAAGAAATACATAGCCTGATAGGACAATTATGTTATTAAATAAAACAGTGGCCCATGAAAAAGAAAATAATAATTCAAACAATGGAAAAAAATCACCAAGGTGTTCTATCAAATCTTCAAGAGAAAGTTATTTAAATATGTATTAATTATTTAGGTAATAAGAATGGAAGAAAGGTTTCAAAATTCATTTTATAAAGCTGGCATAATCCTGATAAGAGCATCTATCAAATATAGCACAAATTAAGAACACCGGAATACAGACTCACTTATGAATATGGATGCAAAATCTTAAATAAAATCCTTGCAAATCAAACTCAGCAGTAAATTAAAAGAACAATAAACCATAACCAAGCAGAGTTCATCTAATGAATTTAAAAATGGTTAAATATTAATATAATACATCATCTCAATAGGTCAAATGAGAAACTAAAATCATCTTCACAGCATTTTCTATAAATGAACATCTATTCCTATGTACTACTTTTATAATCAGAGTATATTTTTAAAATCTTTAGCATGGCCATTAGTATATATTTGAAATCAGCATTTAGATAACATTAAGCACTTCTTTAAAATAAAAGATAGTAAAAGTCAATTTCACAGACATCATTTAATATTTTATATATGTGCCACACAAAATACACACATAAAAAGTGTTGACATCCTATTATTAAAAAAATTAGCAATGTGGATTTTTCTTTATTTTATTTTTTTATTTTTTATTTTCATTATACTTTAAGTTCTAGGGTACATGTGCACAACGTGCAGGTTTGTTACATATGTATACATGTGCCATGTTGCTATGCTGTACCCATTAACTCGTCATTTACATTAGGTATATCTCCTAATGCTATCCCTCCCCTCTCCCCCTTCCCCCACCCCACAACAGGCCCTGGTGTGTGATGTTCCCCTTCCTAGTCCAAGTGTTCTCATTGTTCAATTCCCACCTATGAGTGAGAACATGCAGTGTTTGGTTTTCTGTTCTTGCGATAGTTTGCTGAGAATGATGGATTCCAGCTGTATCCATGTCCCTACAAAGGACACAAACGCATCCTTTATTATGGCTACATAGTATTCCATGGTGTATATGTACCACATTTTCTTAATCCAGTCTGTCATTGATGGACATTTGGGTTGGTTCCAAGTCTTTGCTATTGTGAATAGTGCTGCGATAAACATACGTGTGCATATCCTTATAGCAGCATGATTTATAATCCTTTGTGGAAGACAGTGTAGCAATTCCTCAAGGATCTAGAACTAGAAATACCTTTTTTTTTTTTAACCTCCTGAGTAGCTGGGAATACAGGTGTGCACCACCATGCCAGGCTAATTTTTGTATATTGTAGTAGGGATGGGGTTTCACGATATTGGCCAGGCCAGTCTCGAACTCCTGACCTGGTGATCCGCCTGCCTCAGCCTCCTAAAGTGCTAGGATTACAGGCATGAGCCACCATGCCTGGCCAGCAATGTGTAGTTTTCTAAATTTTATCCTATTTTATCTACAAAACACATATATGAATATTGTGTAATGAAACACAACTGTTTTCGTAGTCCAAAAATTGGGGTTGTAGGTTGACTCTGCCACTTAATAGCTTTGTGTCTGTTAGAAAATCACTCAATCACTCAGCCTCTCTAGGCTGCCTTCCTATTTGATAAATTGTTATTATTAGAAATAACTATTGTTTCATCTATTTTTGAGAAGGAATTTGCTTAATTTGAAAATTCTCAAGGCAAATGTATGAATCAAAAGGCATAGTTGAATGGGTATTTTGTAGTGTTTAGATCCATACAATATAATATATAGGCTAATATATAAAGTTAATGTAAATTAGCTTTCTATGAACAAAAACAATATTCAAAAATTATGAAAATACCAACTAATATACAGAAGGAATCCACTTATATGCAACATTTATATGAAAACTAAGTTACTAAAAAATAATTTTGTGTGTCTATGTGATTGTCAATAAAATATAAAATTCATAAATATTTCTAAATCCCTAAAAGTCACTTTTTATTATCAATTGATAAAATCAGAAATAAAAGCCTTTTTATATTACAAGAAACTAAAAGTTGCAGATCATGAAATTATTTTCTTAAAAAACAATTCTGAACCTTGGGAGTAGACTGTAAAGTAAACATGGGAAAGGGATTTATAGAAAATTCTTTCTTTTACATTCAAAAAGGATTTTATCTCAACATTACTTTAATGCACTTAGCCAATTTCAAGATGTTTTCTGGCTAACAAAAGCCATTGTTTTTAGAAATAAAAAGGAAATAAAGTGTTTTCAAAGATCCAATGACACAAATTAGAGAAAAGTGTATGTTAATGAGGTAAAGACTCTAAATTGAAAGCATAAAATGTCTTGAAATTAAAAAAAAAATCATTTTAAGTTGTATGTGCAATTAAGCAGCACAAATCTTTTATTTTTCTCTTGAACTGGGAAGTTTCAATTGCATACCAAAAAATAATGCATGGCAATAATGCACATCATTGCTTTTAATTGAGTGCTTAACACGCACTCTTTGAAAATCTAACTTAAAGGTTTTATAATGAGCAAAATGCAGAAAAAATTAATATATCTAAACTTCATTTTTCTCATCTCTTCTAGAATGCATGATAGTCCCCAAATGATTTCTATAATTAAAAAATATCACTAACCTTATAAATATATACCCAATTTCTCAGCAAAAATAACATTTTGTGGCCAGGGGTGGTGGCTCATGCCCATAATCCCAGCAGTGTGGGAGGTCGAGGTGGATGGATCACCTGAGGTCAAGGGTTCAAGACCAGTCTGGCCAACAGGGTGAAACCCTGTCTCCACCAAAAATACAAAAAATTAGTTGGGTATGGTGGCTGACACCTGTATTTCCAGCTACTCAGGAGGCTGCGGCAGGAGAATCACTTGCCTCAGGCAGTGGAGGTTGAAGTGAGCCCAGATCATGCCCCTGCATTCCAGCCTGGGCAACAGAGACAGACTCTGTCTTTGAATGAATGAATGAATGAATAAATAAATAAATAAATAAATAACATTGTGTTATAACATCAAATTGAGGAGGGCCAGCGTTGTCATTTTAGAGATGATCAAAGAAATAAAAAACTGATTGTAGGTTTACTGGATAAATATTCCCTTTTTGAAAATTTTATTCATGTTGATATTTTTATAGATGTAGACAAATTTCAGCATGATTATTAAACTGAGGTAACAACTATTTGTCAATAGTATGTAATATTTTTAAAACTTTTATTGATTATGCTATACTTCCTTGGTGCTTTTATAGTAATCCCTGGGAAAGCTACAGGCATTGTTTTAAATTATCGAAGATTCTGTGAATGGCTACTCTACACTCCAGGTCACCAAGTTCTTTACAGGCTCACAAGGTGTAGGATTTCCCCCCACCCTCCTACTTACCTTTACTTCCCTCCCTCCCTCCTCCCCTCCCCTCCCCGCTTCCTTCGTTTTCTTCCCTCTCCCTCCTTCCCTTTCTTCCTTCCATTTATTCCTTGATTCACTCACTTATTCAACAAGCATTTATTGTCTAATATGGGAAAGGCATTAGACAAATTACACAGAGACAAAGAAAGAGCCACAATGCATCTCCTGCCCTTAAAAACCTTATAGTCTAAGAAGTAGACAACTAATCATTAATTTCAACTGAGTGTTATAAGTGCCAGCATAGGGGTAAACGCAGAATGTAGTTAGAGTTCAAAGCAGAAGGAAAAAAGTTAAGAGATGGTTTCACCAAGGATTTTCTTCCTTCCAAGTTGAGATTTAAAACAAGAGAATTCAGCTACACAATGATAGGATTGAGAGAATGAACAGAGTCAAACAGACATTATATTTTGAGGGAAGAGTATTCATAAAGAGCTGGAAGAATGAAAATATGTGGCACATTCTGTTGTCCTGAGGTTGTTTCAGGTGGTTAGAGTATAGAGTCAGAGGGAAAGTGGGAGCAAGAAAGAGGCTGGAGACAGAAACAAGGGCAAATGTAGAGAAACTTGTACTACTATCTATTTAAGATCAGGTTCTTCCTTCTCATTGATGCCATTTCCTCCTCCTCTAGTATTTCAGCCCAGTGTTTTTGCTTTAGTGGGTTGGTTCTTTTGTTTGTTTTTGTTTTTGTTTAGTGTTTTCACCCTTGTCTATTTCTGGATCCTTCTCTCTTGTCTATGTAGCAGTGTAAGTCATTCTCATATGAATTCAGGTTAATATTCTCCACACTGCATGAATGAGAACAAAATTAAGACATTATAAATGAAAATAAAACTTAAAAAATTTTTGAGAATCTCAAATCTTGAATCTTATTTGCAAGAGGTAGAGTTTAAAAATAATAATAATAAAAATGGCTGGGCAGGATGGCTCATGCGTGTAATCCCAGCGCTTTGGAAGGCCGAGGTGGGTAGATCACCTGAGGTCAGGAGTTTGAGACCAGCCTGGCCAACATGGTGAAACCACATCTCTACTAAAAATACAAAAATTAGCCGGGCATGATGGCACACGCCTGTAATCCCAGCTACTGGGGAGGCTGAGGTTGGAGAATCACTTGAACCCGTGAGACAGAGGTTGCAGCAAGCTGAGATCGTATCACCGCACTCCAGTCCTGGTGACTACTATCCCAAGAAATAAAAAAAACTAACAACAACAAAACTTTTTTTAGAAAAGATAAAAGGAATTTTAATTAGGAAAGTCTAACACACAGATAGAGTTGTGTGCAAAATATTAACCTGGGAATAAATATGAACAAACATTTATTGTGTAAATTAATAAATTATCTTGATAAGAAAATTAATAAAATGATGGAAAATTGAATATATGTCAGGAGAAGATCACAAAATCCCTAAACTGTTCAGAAAGAAGTTAAAGATATTGAGTATGCTTAACATCTGTCAAGTGAAATATGCATTCCACAAACTTTATTAATAATTCATAACTTCAAACCTTGCAAATAAAAGCATAATAAAAAAGCTCAACTCTAATCATTCTAAACTTATGGCTTCAAAATTCATAAAGCAAAAATTAGGAAAAATGAGAAAAGTAACCTATCTCCCTGAGATATTTTAATTCATCTCTCACAGTAATTGATAGAAGTGTCAGAAAATAAACCAGAAATATAAAAGATTTAAATAACATAACTAACACAGATGGCTAAATCAATCTACTTAGAATTGTATCCCCAAATCAGAGAAAGCGTTTTTGTCAAATGAAATATTTATGCAAATTACCCATATATTAGAACATGAATTAAACCATAATAAATTTTAAATTATTTCTATCATATAGACCAATTTTATAAACATATCAGGATCACATTACAAATCAATTTTAAAAAATAACTTTAACATTAGGTGAAGATGGAAGGGTTCATTTGTCTCATCACTGTCTGATTTTGCAAAGACACAGTTTTCCTTTTGGAAAGTTCCAAGAACATTGATTAAGGTTCAGTTTGGGAAAACAACTCAAATAAACAGAGATAGGTCATGGGTATGTTTAGAAGTCCCTATCATAAAGACTAGAGTTCTTACTCAATTATTCCATAAGTGGATACAGTTTTAATCATAATCCCAACAAAAATTTTTAAAGAAATGAACCGGATAATCCTGAAACCTATATGGAAGAGCAAGAATCAAGAAAAGCCTAGAACTCAAAAGAAAATATAAGATCAGAGGATTCACTATCACAGATAATTAACACCCATTATGGAATTTTAGTGATGCTGACATGGAGTGTTCAGGTGAAGATGGTCAAATAGATCAAAGTAAAAAGTGAATGGAAAAAGATCCACACAAACATAAAAACCTAATGTGGGAGAGAGATAGCACTGATTACAGATATATAAACAAAACCCATCAGAAGATTGCATTGTAACAATTTGTTTTATGTATTATACAAAAAATAACTGGAACCTCACTTCACATTACACCCATACATTAATTTCATATTAATTATGCATCACATCTGGCAAGTGAAATATGCATTCCAAAAATTGTAGAAATAGCTTTTTAATTCCAAATTTGTAAATAGAAGGCAGAGTAAGAAAAATAAGCCTCAATTTTAAACATTCTAAACATAGTTTCATCTAAAACTATCACATAAACATTAAAAGCAGAATTCAGAAACATTGAGAATGAAATAACAGAAAATATTTTTATAATCTCAGGAGTGGGACAATTTCTTAAACAAGTTCACAAAAGGAAAAAGCACAAAGGAATGTATTTATACCTGATACTACATTAAACTGAGATGTCTTTTCATCAGAAGTTACCATAAATAAATGAAAAAAGTTTGGGTAAATATATTTTTAACATTTGTAACTAGAAAATATTTAGTATCCACAATATATAAATTCTTACAAATCAGTGAGATGACACTCAGTATATAGCAGGAAAATCATGAGCAGGTTTTCACAGAAAAGGAAATACAAATCACCCCGCAAAAATCATTAAAAATGTTCAGTTCCATTAATAACTGATAACAAACCATAATGAGGTACAATTAAAAAGCCTTATTGTAGAGAAGAATGTCTTTAACTCCAGGTTGGAATGCAAATTGGCATAATAATTTATATATTATTTCCTTTTACTATACTATTATTTATTTTATCTATTATGTTCTTATACAACAGTGAATGAGATATGGCAGGAAAAGAAAGCTTCATCTTCAGAAAAGATGAGTCATAATGAAAGGTCAGATGCTTCCAAGCAGGAGCACACCACTGCTGGTTTTAGAAAAGAAGGGAACAAATAGCTAGGGAATGCAGGCAGCCTCTGAAAACTGAGTGTGATCTCAGGCTGACAGCTGCCAAGGAAACAAAGGCTTCAGTTCTCAAACCATAAGAATTAAATCATGTCAAAACTGAACACCCCAGTTAGAACGGGTAGTATCAAAAAGACAAAAAATAACGAATGCTGTTGAAGATGCAGAGAAAAGGTACTCTTAAACATTGTTGGTGGGACTATAAATGAATACAGCCACTGTGGAGTGGAGATCACAGCAGTATGGAGATTCTTCAAAAAAAAAAAAAAAAAAAAAAAACCCACTAAAAAAAGAATTACATATGATCCAACAATCCCACTGCTGGTTATATATCCAAAGAAAAAGGAATCAGTATGTCCAAGAGATATCTACACCTTTGCATTTATTGCAGCACTATTCACAAAACCTAAGATATGAAATCAACCTGCTTCCATCAACGGATGAGTAGATAAGAAAATGTGATACACAATGGAATACTATTTGGCAATAAAAAGGAACGAATTCCTGTTATTTGCAGCAACATGGATGGAACAGGAGGGCATTATGTCAAGTGAAATCAGCCTAGCACAGAAAAATGAATACCATACGTTCTCCTTCATACATGGAAGCTAAACAGGTTGATCTCACAGAAGCAGAGAGTAGAGTAGTGATAACTAGAGACTAGGAAGTGTAGGGGGTAGGGGGCATAGACAGAGGTTGGATAAGAGATAAAAAATTATAGCTTAATAAGACAAGTAAGTTTTAGTGTTCTTTAGCACTGTAGAGTGACTCTAGTTAATAATAATTCATTCTATATTTTCAATGAGGATTTTCAAAATCCTGGAAGAGGGCGATTTTGAATGTTACCAACACAAAGAAATGCTGAATGTTACCCTAATTTGATCATTACGGATTGTATACAGGTATCAAAATATCACATTAGACCCCTTATAAAAATATACAATTATTATGTGTCAATTAAAACAAAAACTGAATAAGTTTTTGTTTGAAGTTTTTCTTCAGTTTTTATTTTAATTGACACATAATAATTGGACATCTTTATAGGGGTCTATTCTGATATTTTGATACCTGTATACTAAAAATAGTGTTATCCTGGAGTCTCCAGATAGAAATGCCAGGCTACTGATACCCTGATTTTAGTCTTGCCAGTCCTAGGGCAGAGCAACCACTTGAGCCATGCTGTGCCCAGACTTCTGACTTAGGAAAAGGTTGAGATAATAAATGAGTGCTGTTTCAAGATGCTAAATTTGTGGTAATTTGTTAGGCAGCAATAGAAAACTAATATAGGCAAATTGGCTAAATATTTAAAAAATTGGCCAATTGCTATTTAATTATTGACAAAAAGTTTGCTATTTATAACTCAAAACAAAAATCAGTAATTTTTATTTTTAAATATGAAAAACTCACCGTTTTTGAAAGAGAATGTAATTCATTTTTTGATGACTTTGTTTCCCTTATTGCTTCAGTCACTTCCTCTTCCTTCTCCTCAATATTAGTATTAACATTTATCACTGATGAAGAGTAATGATCATATAGACTGGTAAGTTGATACATCTCTCTCCTAGGTAGAAAAAAATATATTTTAAATTATACTTAGGCCAGGCTTGGTGGCTCATGCCTGTAATCCCAACACTTTGGGAGGCCAAGGTAGCAGATTACTTGAGTCCAGGAGTTCAAGACCAGCTTGGGCAACATGGAGAGACAATGTCTTTACAAAAAAAAAAAAATGGAAAATTTGCCAAGCATGGTGGCACATGCCTGTAGCCCCATCTACTGAGGAGGCGGAGGTGGGAGGATTGATTGAACCCAGGAATTTGAGGGTGTAGTGAGCTGTGATTGATTCACTGTACTCCAGCCTGGGTGACAGAGTGAGATCCTATCTCAAAATAAATAAATAAATAAATAAATAAATAAATAAATAAATAATACTTAAATTAGCTTTAACAGTATGAATCAATGGAAATCCATCCCAAAGTAACTTGACAATTTCTAAAAAATACTACTTAGATGTTAAGTAAATAGTGAGGGAAAAAAGTCATCAATAGTATTGTTTCCAAGGGAAAACATAATTGAGAGAAAAATCAATTATAAATTCTTTCAAATAAACTGTCTTTGAATCTGATTTCAGGTAAGAGATTTACACACTTTTAATTCAGAAGCTGGGTAATACAGGGATGGAAAGGTAAGAAAAAAAGAAGAGGAGGCAGAATTGAAAAGACCAAGCAGTTATAGCTTTCACAGCCTTAGAGGTAAAATAAAGGAAATTGTAGCTTAGGAAAACACAGGACTTTTTAAAAAGAAGTAATAGTCAAAGAGTTATTTGTTCCTATATGACCCTCCCAAGAGGACCAGTGCTAGTCTGTGAACCACACAGTCCTTTATCTAATCTAGCAAGTAGAAACCATCTTCCAAATATAAAATTACTTTAGATACTGTTATGGTTGTTTAATGTAGCAAAAAAAAAAAACAGTGAGAAAATGATAAAATTACCATTTTCATAAAATACCAGCAAATAATATAGATAATTACAACTTTTTAAACACACCTTAAACAAAATAGTAGACTAGGAGATTTATTTGAAACCCATATAAAAGTAAAACTTTATATGTAATAAACTCATGCAAGTCAATATGTAATAGAAAAATTATTCAATAGAAAAAGGCACAGAGAATATGAACAATCTCCAATAACTATATGGTGTGCTTATTGAATTGGCCCAGATTCTTATGCACCAACCCTGATTCCAGCAGCATGGTCAAAGGAAACTGAAATCTACAATCTCACCATAGAAATGAAAATTAAAGGAACAAACAAATAGGCAAGAACAAGATTCTTTACATTTCCATGTCTGCAGAGTATAGACTTAACCTGTCAGAATCCTAGAAGCCAGTTAGGCAATGAGAGTTAGGTAGCGTCAACATTCAAAATGTATTAATTTCTTTTGAAATTAATTTTTCTTCTCTCAGTGTTATCTGTTGCCTCCAGTCCAGAGAATACACTATGGATTTTTGCCTGAGTGATGGACAATTGCCTACTGCCATGCAATTTAAGAGTTATTATTTTAGTGGTTCACTTATTCCAATTTCTTGATGAAGTTGATGCCACTAATTCCTCAGACTTTTGAGGATTTTCCAGGAAAGCAGTTTATACTATGCTTGTCTCACTGTTATTTTAAATTTCATCATTGTTATATCAGCTAAATCCAAATAAATTTAGAAGAATAAAAGGGAAGAATCACTCTTACCAGTTGTTAAGAATTACTATGCAAACTCTGAAATCAAGAAAGTGTGATATTGGCAGAGGGATAGCCAAATAGATAAATGGAATGGTCATAGACAACTCAGAAATAGAGCTACACAAACATGCCTGATTTTTGACAAAGTTACAAAATCAATTTAATGAAAGCAATTTAACATATGGTGATGGAATAATTACATATTCATTGGCAAAAAAAGTGAAGCTCAAGCTAAATCTCACATTTTACACACAATCTAACTAAAAATGGCTTATATATCTAAATATAAATTGTAAACCTATAATATTTTTAGAAAACAAACTTCTTTGTTACACGATTAGGGCAAGATTTCTTGTGTGTGACACCAAGTACATGATGAATAAAAGAAGAAAGTGATAAGTAGAATTTTAGAAAAATTAAGAACTTCTGCATTATAAAACACCCTCAAAGACAAAAAGACAAGACTTTACTAAAACACAGAATATATTTGCATATAACATATCCGATTAAAAGTCTTGCATTTTCAAAATTAAAGAATTCTGTACACACAACCATAAGAAAACAAACATTACAATGGGGAAATGGCAAAATATTTGAACACACACTGTATGAAAAGGAGACTTCAATAACAATTGAGCACACGAAAAGATGTACATCACAATTTGCCACTAGGGAAATGCAAATTAAAATCATAATGATATATCACTACAAACTTACTAGTCTAGGTTGAATTTTTAAAAAAAAACAATTAGTGTTCTCTTGCAGAGAAACTGGATCTCTCATACATTGCTGGCATTCAGATAAAGTGGTACAACCATTCTGGAAGACCAGTTTGGCAGTTTTTTAGAAAATTAAATTTACACTTAACATACATCCCAAAAATCACACTTTTTGATATTTATCCAAGAGAAATGAAAAACTTATGTTCACACAAAAACTTCTACATTGATATCCATGGCAACTTTATTCAAAGTAGCAAATAACTGGGAGCAAACTAAATGTCCCTCAAAGGGCAGATGGTTTCAAGCTGTGGTACATCCATACAATGGAATTTCATTCAGTAATAAAAAAGGAATGAACTCTTAGTACCTTCAACAACCCAGACTGATCTCAAATGCGTTATACCTAATAAAAAAAGCCCAAATCAAAAGTTAAATATTATAGGGTTTCATTTATATAGCACTCTTAAAATGGCAAGACTAGAGATAGAGAAAATAATAGTGGTTGTCAGGAGGCAGAGAAAGGACAGTTGGTATGAATAAAAACGGTAGCATAGGAAATGAAACTAGTCTGTATTCTGATTGTAGTGGTAGTTACTGAATCTATACGAGATAAAATGGCAAATAACAATAAACACACACATACATACATACATGAAAATATGTAAAAAATCATGAAATGATTAGGCTTATCTCAATTTCCTGGTTTTAATACTGACAACAAGTGCAGTATATACAATACAAGATACTCCCATTGGAAGAAGCTGGAAGAAGGGTACACAAGACTCTGTGTCTAAACTCCTAAGAGTCTACAATTATTTATGAATAAAGATTTAAAAAGCAAAATATTAGATGAAACAGACCTGCATACTTATCAAGACTGAGATAGGACACATAAAAAATCCCACATACTCAAATATGGGAGAGTGAACTCTTGTGGTTCACTTGAAAACCTAGAAGGTATCAGTCTAATAAAGAATCATATTTCAGGCTGGGCATGGTGGCTCATGCCTATAATCCTAGCACTTTGAAAGGCCAAGGCAGGTGGATCACCAGAGGTCAGGAGTTTGAGACCAACCTGGCTCATGGTGAAATTCTGTCTCTGCTAAAAATACAAAACAGCCAAGAGTGGCTCCATGCACCTGTAATCCCAGCTACTCAGGAGGCTGAAACAGGAGAATCACTTGAACCCAGGAGGCAGAGGTTGTAGTGAACCAAGATTGTGCCACTGCACTGCAGCCTGGGTGACAGAGCAAGACTCCATCTCAAAATATAAATAAATAAATAAATAAACAAATAAATAAATTATACAAATACATTGAAATTAAATGACATGTTCCTGAAAGACCAGCGAATGAAGACAAAAATTAAAAATACAATTAAAGAATTAGTTGAAATAAATGAAAATAGAAACTCAATATACCAATTCTATGGGACACATAAAAAGAAGTATTAAGAGGCAAGTTTATAGCAGTAAATGACTACAGTAAAAACTAGAGAGATTTAAAATAACCCGCTGATGCACTGCAAGGACCTAGAAAAGCAAGAACAAACCAAAATTACAATAAGTAGAAAGAAAGAAAGAAAGATCAAAAGCAGAAATAAATAAAATCGAGACTAAAAAATACAAGAGATTCACAGAACAAAAAGTTAGCTTTTTAAAAGAAAAACAAATGGACAAACCATT
Organism: Mandrillus leucophaeus; assembly: GCF_000951045.1. Lineage (NCBI taxonomy): Eukaryota > Metazoa > Chordata > Mammalia > Primates > Cercopithecidae > Mandrillus > Mandrillus leucophaeus. The sequence goes on from NW_012101421.1 coordinate 2,553,682, forward strand.
AGCTAGATTAACAAAGAAAAAAAGGGAAGACCCAAAAACCAAATCACAAATGAAAAAGGAGTTATTACAATGGGCACCACAGAAAATAAAAGTATAATTAGAGATTACTGTAAGCAATTTACATGCCAATAAAATAAAAAACCTAGAGGAAATTGATAAATTCGTAGATACATACAACCTATTAAGATTGAACCAAGAAGAAATAGGCTAAACACAGCAATAACAATAAGATTGACTCAGTTACAAAAACTCTTCCCCCAAAAAAATCCAGTATCACTGAATTCTATTGAACCTTTAAAGAAGAAATAACTTCAGTTCTTCTAAAACTATTCAAAAAATTTGAAATGAAAGGCACCCTCCCTAACTCATTCCACAAGACCAGTGTAACCTTGATACCAAAGCTAGACACGGACACAACAACAAAAAACCACTATAAACCAATATCTCTGATGAACACAGATAGAAACATCTTCGACAAAATGCCAGGAAACTGATTCCAACAATATATCAAAATGATAACACACCATGATCAGGTGGGATTTATCCCAGAAAGTCAAGAATGATTCAACATGTATGAATCAATAAATGTGATACATTTCATCAACGCAATAAAGGACAAATGCCATATGATCATCTCAGTAAAGGCAAGTAAAGTATTAGATAAAATTAAATATTTCTTCATAATAAAAAATATTCTTAATAAATTAGGTGTAGGAAAAGGTACCTCAACATAATACAGGGGCCATATATGACAAAACCACAGCTAATATCATACTGAAGAGGGAAAAGCTGAAAGATTTTTATATAAGAACTAGAACAGGACAAGGATGTCCAGTCTCAGCACTTTCATTCAACGTAATACTGGAAGTCTTAGCCAGAGCAATTAGCCAAGAGAAAGAAATACAGGGCAGCGTCTATTTTGGAAAGAAGGAAGTCTAATTGTCTATCTTTGTAGATAACATAATCTTGTATATAGAAAAACCTGAAGACTCTACCAAAAATACTCTTAGAACTGATAAATGAATTCAATAAGGTTGCAGGATTCAACATCAACACACAAAACTCAGTAGTGTTTCTATACACTAATAAAGATATAACCAAAAAATAAAAAGGCAATCTCATTTACAATACCTAGAAAAAAATAAAATAGGAACATATGTAACCAACAAGGTGAAAGACCTCTACAAGAAAAACCACAAAACCCTAATGAAAGAAATTGAAGAGGCTGCAAAAATGGAGATATCCTAGCTCACGGATTGAAAGAATATTGTCAAAATGACCATACTACCAAAAACAACCTACAGTTTAAATGCAATTCTTATCAGAATACCAATGACATTATTCATAGAAATAAAAAAAAAAAAGTTAAAAATTTTATGGAACCACAAAAACCCCAAATAGCCAAAGCAATTTTGAGCAAAAGAACAAAGCTGGAGGTACCACACTACCTGACTACAAAGCTGTTATAGCCAAACAGCATGGTGCTGGCAATAAAAATGGATACACAGACCAACTAAACAACATAGAAAACCCAGATATTAATCTACATATCTACAACCAACTGATTTTTGACAAAGACAGAAAGAACATACTTTGGGGAAATGACAGTGTCTTAAAAAATGGTTCTGAAAAGCTTGATGTCCATACACAGAATAATAAAAATAGACCCCATCTCTTACCCTCTACACAAATCAAGTCAACACGGATGAAAGACCTAAATGTAAGAACCAAAACTTTAAAACTAGTATAAACACACACACACACACTCTCTCTCTCTCACACACACACACTCACACACACACACAGGAAATGGTTCAACACATTGTCCTGGAAAAAGTTTTATTAATAAGACCTCAAAATTGCAGGCAACAAAAGCATAAATAAACAAATGTGGTAATATCAAACTAAAAAGCTTCTGCACAGCAAAGGAAACAAGCAACAGTGTGCAAGTACAATGTACACAATGAGAGAAAATATTTGCAATCTATTAATCAAACTGCAGATTAATATCCAGAATATACAAGGACTTCAAACATCTCAATAGGAAAAAAAAAAAGTGGGCAAATAACCTGAACAAATATTTCTCAGATATGCTTGATATCACTAATCATTAGGGAAATGCAAACAACAATGAGGAATCATATCAGCCAAATTAGAATGGATATTATCAAAAGACAAAAAATAACAAATGCTGTTGATATAGGTTGGATAGTTGTCCTCTCTAAATCTCAGGCTGAGCAGCAATCCCCATGTCTAAGGTGGGGCATGATGGGAGCTGTTTCGGTCATGGGGATAGATCTCTCATGAATAGATTGGTGCTGTCCTCATGATAGTGAGTGAGTTCTCACAAGAAATGGTTGTTTAAAACTGTGTGGCACTTCCTCCCTCTCTCGCTCCCACTCTTGCCATGTGACATGCCTGCTGTCACTTCACTTTCCTCCATGATTGTAACCTTCCTGAGGCCCTCGAAGCTAAGCAAATGTTGCTGCCATGCTTGTATAGCCTGCAGAACTGTGAACCAATTAAGCCTCATTTATTTATAAATTACCCAGTCTTTGGTATTTCTTTATAGCAATACAAAAATGGCTTAATACATAAAATTGGTACCGAGGAAAGGGACTTTGCTATAGATACTTGAAAGTGTGCAAGTGACTTTGAAACTGAGTAATAGGCAGAGATTGGAGGAGTTTAGAGAGCTCAGAAGAAGACAGGAAGATGAGAGAAGGTTTGGAACTTCTAAGATACTGGTCAAATGGCTGTGACCAAAATACTGATAGAAACGTTGACAGTGAAGGCTAGACTGATGAGGTTTCAGATGTAAATGAGGAAGCTATTGGGAACTGGGGTAAAGATTACCCATGTTATACCTGAGCAAAGAGCTTGACTGCATTGTGTTCATGTCCTAGGGATCTGTGGAAGTTTGAACTTAACAGTAATGACTTACAGTATGTGGCAGAAGAAATTTCTAAGCAGCAGAGTGTTCAAGATGTAGCTTAGCTGCTTCTAATGACCTATTATCATATATGGGAGCAAAGGAATGACTTAAAGTTGAAACTTATATTTAAAAGGGTATAAAAGTCTGGAAAGTTTGCAGACTGGCCATGTGGCAGAGAAAAATTCCAAGCAGGCTGCAGAACCACTACTTGCTAGAGAGATTAGTATGACTAAAAGAGAACAAAGTGCTAATATCCAAGACAGTGGGAAAAAGACTTTCAAGGCATTACAGAGATCTTAGAGGCAGCTCTTCCCATTACAGACCCAGTGGCCTAGGAGGAAAGAATTGTTTCAGGGGCCAGGCCTGGGATGCTGCTTCCCTGCTCAGCTTAGGGACACTGCTCCCTGCATCACAGCTGCTCCAGCTACAATTATGGCTCAAAGGACCCCAGGTATGGTTTTGGCTGCCACTCTGGAGGGCACAAGCCATAAGCCTTGGTGGCTTCCACCATGGTGTTAAGCCTGTGGGTGCACAGAATGCAAGCATGAGGGAAGGTTGGAGGCTTTTAGCTGCATTTCAGAGGATGTAGGAGAAAGCCTGTGGGCCCAGGCAGAAGCCTGATCCAGGGGCAGGGCCCTTACAGACAACCTCTACTAGGAAAATGCCAAAGGAAAATGTGGGGTTGGAGACCCCACAGAGAATCCCCACTGGGGCACAGTACAGTGGAGCTGTGGGAAGACGGTTGCCACCCTTCAGCCCCCAGAATGGTAGCTCCACTGACAACTTGCACCCTGAATCTAGAATCCCACAGTCACTCAACTCCAACTCATGAGAATAGCTGCACCTTGCGAAGCCACAAGAGTGGAACTGTCAAGGTCTTAAAAACCGACCCCTTCCAGCGTGCCCTCGATGTGGGGCATGGAGTAAAAGGAGATTATTTCAGAGCTTTAAGATTTAGTGACTGCCCTGTTAGTTTTCAGAATTTCATGAGGCCTGTTGTCTCTTTCTTTCGACAAATTTCTGTCTTTTGGAATAGTAATGTTTACTCAATGCCTATACTACCATCACATCTTGGCGGTAAATAACTCGCTTTGATTTTATAGGCTCAAAGTTGGAAGGAGATGAGTCTCAGATGAGACTTAACACTTTGGACTTGATGCTGGAATGAGTTAAGACTTTTTTTATTTTGCCATGTGAGAGGGACATGAGATTTGAGGAACCAAGGATGGAATGATATAGTTTAAATGTCTGTCCCCTCCAAATCTCATGTTGAAATGTAATCCCCAATGTTGGAGATGGGACATGCTGGGAGGTGTTTTGGTCATGGGAGTGGATCCTTCATGAATGGCTTGGTGGTGTCCTCAGGATAGTGAGTGAGTTCTCACAAGATCCGGTTGTTTAAAAGTGTATGACACCTCGTCCCTCTCTCTCTTGCTCCCATTCTCACCATGTGACAGGCCTGTTCCCACGTCTCCCACTTTGCCTTCCACTATGATTGTTAGCTTCCTGAGGCCCTTACCAGAAACAAAGCAGATGTTGCTACCATGTTTGTACAGTGTGAAGAACCATAAATCAACTAAACCTATTTTCTTTATAAATTACTGAGCCTCAGGTGTTTCTTTATTGCAATGCAAAAACCGCCTAACAAAGCTAGTGAGAATGCAAAATAAATAAATAAATAAAAATAAGGAGCTCTTCTACACTACTGGTGGGAACATAAACTAGTACAACTGCTATGGATAATAGTATGAAAATTCCACAAAAACTACAAATAGAACTACCATATGATCCAGCAATCTCACTACTGGGCATTTATCCAAAGGAAAGGAAATCAGTATTGAAGAAGTCATCTGCACGCCCATGTTTATCACTATACTATGCACAATAGCCAAGATATGGAATCAACCTAGGTGTCCAGGTGAATGAACAAAGAAAATGTGGTATGTATACACAGTGTAATACTATCCATAAAAAAAGAATGAAATCTTGTCATTCACAGCTACATGGATGGAACTGGTGAATATTATGTTAATGAAATAAGACAGTAACAGAAAGTTCAGTGTTGCCTGTCCTCACTCATGTATGGAAGCTAAAATATAGTTGATCTCAAAGAAGTAAAAATTGAAACAGAGGATATTGAAGACTGGGACGTGTAGGAGAAAGAGGGGACAGAAAGAGATTTTTCAAAGGATACACAATTACAGCTAAGTAGAAGGAATAAGTTCTAGTGTTCTGTGCCAATGTAGAATGACTATAGTTAACAATAATACATAGCTTCAAATGGCTAGGAGAAGGATCTGGAATGTTTCCAACATGGGAAACAATAAATGTTTATGATAATAGATATGCCAATTACCCTGATCTAATCACTCTATATATTATGTGTATTAAGACATCGTTACATACCCCATGAGTATATACATATTCTGTATGTCAGTCTCTAAAGTTTAAAAAGAAATAACCTATCAAGCCATGGAAAGACAAGGAGAAAATGTAATGCATTTTACTAAGTGAAAGAAGCCAATCTGAAAAGGCTAAATCCTATATGATGTCAACTATATCACATTCTTAAAAAGTCATAATTGAAGACAATAAAAAGGTCAGGGATAACCAGGAGTTAGGTGGAAGGAAGCAAGGAATAAGTAGAGCAAAAAGGATTTTTTTTTAAGTAGTGCACTGAAACTATTGAATAATATTATAGTTGTGTACACATCTTTATACATTTTCCAAACCTATAGAACGTACATCATGAGTAAGCTCTATTGTAAACTATGATCTTTGGGTGATAATGATGTGTCAAGGTAGGTTTGCTGTTGTAACAAGTGTACCACTTGGATGTGGGATGTCTGGTATGGGGGGTGGGGAGAAGGGATAAAAAGGAACTTTCCAAACTTTCCACCCAGTTTTGCTGTGAGCCCAAAACTGCTCTAAAACATAAAGTCTAGTTTAAAAAAAAATACAAAAACAACTATGAAAAAAAATTAAAAGAAGATAGTTCTAATGGTAAATTGTTGTATTAGCCTGCATCTTCTGAGAACCAGACATCAAGAAAGCATTACAAGTTCAAGGATATTTTTAGGGGAAATACTTGTGAGAAAGGAAATTGGGAGGAAGCAGTGGTCAGGGCACACTGAAAGTCTTGAATTTAAGTTTCCCCAGAGTAAATGAGAGAGGCAGGAAAGCTTGAAGCATCCTATGCAGTTCATGGAATATTTGAAGAAGCCACTGGGAATCCTCAAAGTTGGCCGTAGAGGATCCCATTTTTCCCAGAAGCATGCCTGCCTTAGGATACCTGCAACAATCAGTCGTCAGCTAGGATTAGTGCACTGTATTTCCATGGCAAAAAAAAAGCAGTGATGGATTTTGAAGTGTAGTATCAGGAGCCTGCATTGGCTATCCATTGCTGCATAAAAAGTATAACCAAACTTAGTTGCTAAATTCATTAATATTTATTATCTTACCAGTTCTGTGATCCCCTAGGTTCTCCAGCTCTGGGTCTTCTACCATGACTGGCAAGGACCTGTTTTCTAACATACTAAAAATACTTCTGCTCTCACATTGCTGGTTGTTGGCAGCAATTCTCAAGGGTGGTTGGTTCTCAAATGTGGGTGGACTGAAGCTTATGTTGTTTCCACACGCTGTAGGCCTCTCCATAGAGCATCTCAATACATGGCAGCTTGACTCATCAGAGCAAGTAACCAAGATGACAAGAAAGAGAATGCTAGCAAGGTAAAAGTCACAAATTTTTGCAACCTAATCATAAAAACGATGTTCTATTACTTTTGCTTTATTCTGTTTATTAGAAGCAACTGAGTATAGTGCACATTCAAGAGGGGATTTTACAAAAGTGTGACTGTTCCCCAGTATAATGCCTACATGACATAGTTGAATTTCGACCCTTCTCTAACTCTGCTTATCTTTAAGAAACAGGATGCCTGGATAAAAAGGTCCCTTTGTAACTGGGCCAGCTGAGACTAGTTAGAACCAAGATGGTCAACTGGACTGAACAACTTCAAAAAGAACTCAAGCTTTATTATAACGTCATTTTCATGCTAAATGACCCTCGCACCAGCACCATGATAGTTCACAATCCTCATAACAACAGCTGGAAGACACCATAAAAGGACAAAAAGGAAGGTAGCACTCAAGTTCAGGGAAGTTCATTTCCCATTTCTAGAAAAGACATAAACCTTCCTCCTTTTGATTTTAATGTTCAACCTCTTCATTAAAGAAACCCTATATTTTGCCCCGCTCATCGCTCACTAGTGGAAAAGTTGATTTGTGAGCCTTGCTCCTCCTTATCAATTCTGTGTTCTGCACTGCTTGACACTCACTTTTGGTTTCATGTATTAGCTTAATGAAACCAAACAAGGAAGGATCCCATTTGTTGAAGGATTAGCTTTCTCTGTAATCAAACTGGTGACCCAGCATCTGAACTAGCTAGTCCACTTCCTTATTTGGGAAGCTTTTTTACATGCTTATAGACCCAGTAACTGGCATATAACGGTTTACAACCTCATCTGCCAGCAAAGGACAGGCATTAGTCCTGACTCTGGGTGCCAGGGATCAGCTTTGGAAAAGGTAATATATCATTGTTTTGAGGTCATAAGCAGGCAGGCAAAGGGTTATATAGCTGTACTGGAAAGAAAGCTCAGAGTTAAGTATGATGGGGACACTCACTCCAAATCAGGGTTGTGCACAGGGATGCCTGGCACAAGGTCATGGTCCTGCACTCAGTAGAGGTCCCTGCTGGAGTCCTTGAGAGGGTGAAGAAGGGAGCAGTAGTTTCATTCTGAGTAGAGACTCCCTCAAGAGTCTTTGCAAAGGTGAGAGAGGAACCTAAGGGCTGACACTCCAGAATGCTGGATCAAGAAATGACCTGCCAGTAAGTCTTTTGTGTATGAGTGTGTATTCTTCTCTGTTTCTATTTACTCCTCTTAGAGATTTTTCTCTTATGTCTGTGAAAAAGTTTCTTGCACCAGAGGAGCTTAAATTTACCCTCTTCCCAGAAATACTGCCTCCCCCTCCTCCTCCTTCTCCTCCTCCTTGCTGAAGCCCCACAGACAAAGTCACCTTGGCTTCCCCCTAAGAGGAAGATGACATACAGTCTGGAAAGTTAAGGGATCATTTTTGGGGGATTAGAGGAAATCTGAATTATGAGGTTAAGACACCTAGGGGAGACTGCCTGAGACAAGGAGCCAAGGACACTCAGTTAACCTTCAAGAAGACACCAGGGATCCCTGGGTGCAATGGCCAGTATTGGTTTTCTGCATAGTAAGAAAAATTTAGAGCAAAATGATTAACCTGCAACTACAGAATTAACTAGAGTCTTCTAAACTTCTCTGTCTTCCTCCTTTCTTCTCTGCCTGCTTTGAATCTGCTGTTAAGTTATTGGTCCTAAGACTTATTCTTTATGATCTAACTGAAATTGAAACATTAAAAATTCATTTGAAATTGAAGAATAAAAGGTAAAAGAGCCTTTTTTAAAAAGAATGAATTACCATAAAGACCTCTTTATCAAATTTTGGTCCACAGCCTTCCTTGGATTATCTATCAGGAAAAACAGTTTAGCCATTGGAACGGGTTCCAATTTTGTCCGAAAAATAATTTGAACCCAGCTATCTTTTATAAAATGGTGAGTTTGTGTTGTTATCTCATGGCCAAAAGTCCAAGGTAACAGCTATTGGATCTTTGTGTGTGTGTGTGTATGTATGTATACATTAGGTTATATATATATATGAGAGGTTATATATATATAACCTAATATATATATTAGGTTATATGTTATGTCTAGCATGCTACCAAACGGCTTATAATCATAAATTAAATTCAAATACTCTTCAAATTCATGCGAACTTAGTAATTGATAAGATTTGGCTGTGTCCTCATCCAAATATCATCTTGAATTGTAGCTCCCATAATCCCCACATGTCCTTGGAGGGACCAGGTGGGAGGTAATTTAATCATGGGGGTGGTTTCCTTCATGCTATTCTCATGATAATAAGCTATCATAAGATCTGATGATTTTATAAGGGGCTTCCTCCTTCACTCAGGTCTTATACTTCTCTTTCCTGTCACCATGTGAAGAAAGACATGTTTGCTTCCCCTTCCACTATGATTGTTAAGTTTCCTGAGGCCTCCCCAGCTCTGTGGACCTGTGAGTCAATTAAATCTCTTTCCTTTATAAATTACCCAGTCTCAGGCAGTTCTTTATAGCAGCACGAGAATGGACTAATACAGTAAATTGGTACCAGTAGAGTGGGATGCTGCTATAAGCATACCTGAAAACGTGAAAATGACTTTGCAACTGGCTAACAGGCAGAGAGTGGAACAGTTTGGAGGACCCAGAAGAAGACAGGAAAATATGGGAAAGTTTGGAACTTCTAGAGGCATGTTGAATGGGTTGGACCAAAATGCTGATAGTGATATGGACAATGAAGTCCAGGCTGAGGTGGTCTCAGATGGAAATTAGGAACTTTTTGGGAATTGGAGCAAAAGTTACTCTTGCTATGCAAAGAGACTGATGGCATTTTGGCCCTGCCCTAGAGATCTGTGGAACGTTGAACTTGAGAGAGATGATTTAAGGTATCTGGCAGAAGAAATTTCTAAATGGCAAAACATTCAAGAAGAAGCAAAGCGTCAAAGTTTAGAAAATGTGCAGCCTGATGATGTGATAGAACACAAAACCCTATTTTCTGGGGAGAAATTCAAGCTGATTGCATACATTTGCATAAGTAACAAGGAGCCAAATGTTAATCACCAAGACGTTTGGGAAAACGTCTCCAGGCCATGTCAGTGACCTTCACAGCAGCCCATCTCATTACAGATCTGGAGGCCTAGGAGGGAGAAATGGTCTTGTAGGTGGCCTTTCCTCCTGTTCTATGCAGACTTGGGATGTGGTGCCCTGCATCCCAGCTGCTTCAGTTCTAGCCATGGCTAGAGGAGCCAATGTAAAGCTCAGAATGTTGCTTCAGAGGGTGCAAGCCCCAAGCCTGGGTGGCTTACACATGGTGTTGGGCCTGTGGGTGCATGGAATTGAATAACTGAGGTTTGGGAACCTTTGTCTAGATTTCAGAGGATGTAGGGAAACACCTGGATGTCCAGGCAGAAGTTTGCCGCAGGGGCAGAGCCCTCGTGGAGAACCTCTGCTGGGCAGTGCAGAAGGGGAATGTGGGGTCAGAGTTCCCACAGAGTTGCCACTGGGGCACTGCCTAATGGAGCTGTGAGAGGAGAACCACTGCTCTCCAGACCCCAGAATAATAGATCCATCAACAGCTTGCACTGTGTGCCTGAAAAAGTCACAGACACTCAACACCAGCCCATGAAAGCAGCCAGGATGGAGACTATAACCAGCAAAGCCACAGGGGTGGAGCTTCCCAAGGCCATGGGAGCCCACCTCTTGCAACAGTGTGCCCTGCACATGAGACATGGAGTTAAAGGAGATCTATTTTGGGACTTCAAGGTTTAATGACTGCCCTATTGGATTTCAGACTTGCATGGGGCCTGTAGCCCCCTTTTTTTGGCCAATTACTCCCATTTGGAACAAGTTTATTTACCCAATGCTTGTATCCCCATTATATCTAGGAAGTAACTAACTTGCTTTGGATTTTACAGGTTCATAGGCAGAAGGGACTTGCCTTGTCTCAGATGAGACTTTGCACTTAGACTTTTGAGTTAGTACTGGAATGAGTTAAGAATTTGGGGAACTGTTGTAAGGGTAGGATTGTGTTTTGAAATGTGAGCACATGAGATTTGGGAGGGGTCAGAGGTAGAATGATATGTTTTGTCTGTGTCCCTACCCAAATATCATCTTGAATTGCAGTTCCCACAATCCCTGCTTGCTGTGAGAGGGACCCAGTGGGAGGTAACTGAATGATGGGGCAGTTCCCCCATGCTATTCTCATGATAGCAAGTAAGCTCTCACAAGATCTAATGGTTTTATAAGGGGCTTCCCCCTTCATTCAGCTCTCATACTTCTTCCTGTCACCATGTGAAGAAGGATGTGTTTGCATCCCTTTCTACTATAATTGTGTTTCCTGAAGCCTCACCAGCCTTGCAGAACTGTGAGTCAAGTAAGCATCTTTTCTTGATAAATTACCCAGTGTCAGGCAGTTCTTTATACTAGCATGAGAATGGACTAATAGAGTAAGCTTTTATAAATAAAAATGGTTTTTAAATTATTGATAAAACAAAAATTTTAAAAATATTTCAGTATTTTCAAAATTGTTAGCATACATTTTTATCTTGGCTTAATTATTATTTTACATTTACATCTGCTTGATATTTTAAGATGTCAAGGTTTGGCATAAATGACATAAGGCTATAAACATAGCCAAAAATAAGCTTTGTGTTTTTTGACAAAAAAAAAAAATTAATATTTGCTCATTCCACAAAAATCGCTAAAACTTGTGAGTTAGTGATAAAAATACCCATGTATTTAACCCATGTGTTTAAGATTCTTACTTAGGTGAATATCTGATATTCACAGGCTAAAAAAATGGCCAATAAAAAATAATGACTGGAAATAATGACTACCTTTGTCTAATATCCAAGTTTTCAGAAGTACTCCAGATAAACTATTAAAAATTGAAAGAATTAAATACATATAAATAGGATACATGCTTGTAGAAAAACCTTGTGTAATTCAAAATCTTAAAATTATTTTACATTGAATAATAAATGCTTATTAAATGTCTGGGTTATTTCTAATTAAAAAGGAGTTATAACATGAAAAAACATGTTTCTAAAAATTATGAAGTGGTTTCACCTATAAAATGCCAACATCTGAAAAACAGTTCATGACTTCTTCTTTCCTAGGCTTTCACTAAAATTTAAAGTTATTGAGAATAAGAATTCTAATGAATCTATAGTTCTATAAGTTGTGTTCTTATTGAGAAAAAATAACTTTATGTAATTTGGAAATTAAAACTCAATTACAAAACAATATTTTAAAAACTAAGTAGGAAAGAGAGATGTAAAAGTGTTATAGACCTAAAGATGTATTTTTGTATACAAAATGTTATAAAAATAATTTTGTATGCAAAAGGATCTTATATGGTAAATTTTTGTCCCAAAACAAAATGATTTTTTTTTTTTGAGATGGAGTCTCACTCTGTCACCAGGCTGGAGTACAGTGGCACCATCTTGGCTCCAGCTCATGGGTTCAAGCAATTCCCCTGCCTCAGCCTTCTGAGTAGCTGGGACTACAGGTGCGCACCATCATACCCGGCTAATTTTTTGTATTTTAATAGAGATGGGGTTTCATCATGTTGGCCAAGATGGTCTCAATTTCCTGACCTCATGATCTGCCCACCTCGGCCTCCCAAAGTGCTGGGATTACAGGTGTGAATCACTGCGCCTGGACAATGATTGGTTATTCTAAAAGAGGTAGTATAGGACAAATCAAAAGGTCCACACATGTAGATGGCCTGTGAATGTCATGATAAAGTTTGTGAAAGAACATTTAAAAGATAAATTGTACATGGAATTAAGTTGGCTATAATTAAAAAGAAATTATTGGCTGGCCACTGTATATCACACCTGTAATCCCAGCACTTTGGGAGGCCAAGGGTAGATTGCTTGAGCCCAGAAGTTTGAGACCAACCTGGGCAGCAAGCTGAAACCCCATCTCTACAAGAAACACAAAAATTAGCCAGGCGTAGTGGCATGTGCCTGTAGTCCCAGCTATTCAAGGGGCTAGGGTGGGAGAATTGCTTGAGCCCAGGAGGTGGAGGTTGCAGTGAGCTGAGATTGCACCACTGAATTCCAGCCTGGGTGACAGAGTGAAACCCCCTCTCAAAAAATAATTATCTATAATAGTTTAAGATTGGTCCCCTATGTTAAAACAATATTTTCTTAAGGTATTATTTTATTGTCAATGAAATTACAAGACATTTTTATTTTTAACTCTGTTCAGAATCTTTGACATACAGTTCCCTTATTCCCAATAGCCTCTGCAGGCAACACTTTCCCTGCCTACCAGTCACTCTTGGACTCCTCTCAGGGAGTCAACCCAGACAGTAATCCAGAGTGGGGCATATTGCCAGTCTTACTCTATGATGTCCTGGCATGTCTCCAATAGAAAAAAAGAGGTGGGTACTGTATATGTATGTTCTCTTCACAACTTTAGATCTTTATAACTGAAAGTCTCATTCTAAAGGACTAAGGAAAGATCCTTAGGGGTTTCAAAACCTCATTTGAAGTATTATAAGATTCATCATCCTAACTGGGCAGATGTTCAGTCCCTTTGGTACATTCTCCTCACTGGAGCAGGAAAAACAAAACTAAACTAAACAAAAAACATAAAACAACAACAAAAAACTGTTCTCTAATGGACTTGGGAGGAAGTGGGACTGAGCCCATAAGTGCAAGACAAACAATCCTATTTTATGTCTCAGAGCACATTAGACATTAGACATAAACTCTTAAAAGTGAATTTAGAGCTAGACACTCTCATCTCAAGACTAGTAGACCTGGCCAATAAGGTGTTCAACAACTGGGATAGGGAGGAGGAACATAAGAAAGAAAGGCCACATGGCAAGTCTACCAATGGGCTACTGCTCTCCAGTGCCAGCTGGATAACTTACAGGATACCTATCAATAGAGAACCCCAGCTCCAGTGAGTGTCCCTCAGTACCCTAACCAGGAGAAAGCATTTTGAAGACCTAGGAGACTAGGACCATACAACTGTGCCTTCTTCAATATGCCTTCTTCAATGTGCCTCTTCTTCAGAGAGGGTCACTGGGAAAAGGCCTATCCCCTCCACATCTGAAGGGAAGGGACAGAGGGCTTGTGCCATTGAGGTGCTTCACACAGGAAGATGGTCAGAGTAGGAAAAAAGATTGACAGGGTCTGGGAACTCCTCAGTTGGCCCTCCAGGTATCCCCCAAGGAGCTACAGCTTTTACTGGACGTAGGGTGCAAGACTGTTGATTTCTTGGTTGACACAGGAACCACCTACAACGTTTTGAACACCCCCTGGGGAAGACTTACCCACCAAAATTGCAGGATTATAGGAGTGTGAAAGAAGACAAAAGATAACACCTTTATTGAGCCTCTAAAATATAAATTAACTCAACCAAGAGGCACTAAAAGGGATAGTCCTAGTAATTAATGAGCTTAGAAAACAGGGATTCTTGAGGGCCTGCCAAGCTCCATGCAATATCCCTATCATCTCTGTTAAGAAACTAAATGGAAAGTATCAATTTGGACAGGATTTTAAGGCAATTAATGAGGTAACAGAGAACATACACCCAGTGGTAACTAATTCTTATATTCTACCATGTTACTCTGTCCCTGAGTTGGATGTAGAACTCAGTCCTGATTCTAAAAGATGCCTTTTTCTGCCTTCCACTGGGTACAGACTCTCAGTCCCTCTTTGCTTTCAAATATCAGGATCCCCAGACAGGCAGGAAACAGGAGTTAACATGAACTGTGTTAACTCAGGGGTTAAAAAACCTCCTGCACAATATTTGCAGAGACCTTAACAAGAGACCTGGGGTATCTGACACTTTTGAATATGTGACAGCATGTGACCAAGCATTCCAAAACCCTAAAACACAGCTCATGAGGCCACAGCAGTATCCCTACCCAACAAGCAAACTTTTCTATCTTTATGTTCATGAGAGAGGAGCAATTGCCCTAGGAGTACTAACTCAAAGGTTGGGCCCACTGAGCCAGGTAATGGTCTATTTTTCCAAGCAGCTGGACTCAGTTGCTAAAGGCTGGCCACCTTGCCTTTGATCTGTTGCAGCTATGAAACTCCTTTTAAAAGAAACAGAAAGTTAACCTTTGTGCACCCACTAACCATTTGGGCTTCCCATCCTACCCAGACTGTCATAAAAGAAAGCTGGGTGGAATGGCTGCCACTACACAGGGCTCTCCAGTTACAGGTAATGCTTATTGATAATTCCCATATAATGTTGAAGATGTTTAACAGCTTGAATCTGGCCACCCTCCTTCCATATGAAGATGGCCACTTATCTCACAACCACTTAGGGGTGACAAAGGAAGTGTACTCCAGTGGACCAGACCTTAAAAGTAAACCTATTAAAAATGCAGAAGCCTAATGGTTCACCAATGGGAGTAGCTATACGCAAGAGGAACAGAGGAGGATGGGTTATCCTATAGTCTCTCTCACAGGTGTAAAAGCTAGTGCTATTCCACTGGGAGGCTCTTCACCAAAGGCAGAGCTTGTTCTCTAGCCCATGCATTAGAGTTGGAGAAAGGGAAGGTGAATACATGAAGGTGAATACAATGAATACAATAGCTCCAGGTACACCTATTCCATCTTACATGCCCATAGGGCTATTTGGAAGAAAGGGGCATGTTAACCTTTGTTAATAAACAGGTAAAAAATGGTGTTGTTATTTTAAGGTTATGAGAGGCTGTAAGAAAACCAGCCTAGGTGGCAGCAGTTCACTGCCATGGCCACCAAAAGGGAGGGGCTGAGATAATTAAAAGAAATAATAAAGCTGACCTTGCGAAAAAACAGACAAAGGGTCATTTCCAAATGCCACGTTTGCCTTCCTTCCAGGGTCCTACTCCTTTTATCCCAGTTTTATCTCAAAACATGGAATAAAAGCCTCCAAATGTAGTTATATCAAAAGTCCTGACCATCCAGGATGGCTAAGAAACCCTCATAAACAACTTCTTTTCCCAAAAGCAGTTACATTGCAGGCCATTTTTTAAAAAGCCCATTCTAACACTCTGGTCAGGAAGCCCTTTATAACTGGCTTTGCAAAAGTATGACTGGGAGCTTCACGGAGTTACAACTTCAGGGAGTTCTCAGGGAGCTAATCAAAGAGGTGGTTGAGACTTGCTCCACTTGCTATGTTAATAACCTTAATACCCACCCCACATGGGGGACCAAAAATGGGCCACTCAGCTGGTCCAATACCAAGGCAGATGCCCAGGGGAAGAAGATTGCCCAACTGATTTCAGAGTTAAGCTCAGAGCCTCAAGACACTATTAATGCCTCCTAGTCCTCACTGGATTAAAAAAAAAAAAGCCTTTGCCACCAAAACTGAAATTACACATGAAGTGGCAAAGGTGCTATTAAAAGAAACTGTGCCTAGATTCAGGCTGCCATGGTCAATCCAAAGTAGTAACAGACTAGCATTCATATCTTTCATTACTAAGGCTACTTCTCAGGGTCTAAAAATTAAATGGTGCCTACATGCCACCTGGAGCCCACAATCTTCGGGTAAAGTAAAACATACCAACCAGAAAGACCCTCAAAAGGACTTTAGCCAAATTATGCCAGAAAACTCATCTCTCATGGATTTTGTATCATCCCATGTCCTTGTTAAAAATGAGAATAGCTCCACAAAGAAAAATAAAACTGAGGCCTTGTGAGCTAAGACTGGTCCAAGTCAGGTCAGATAACCAGGAGGTCTTCAAAAATATGGAAAAATTTAAGATATGCCACCCAAATTTTAAAAAGTAGTAAAAGCCCTTCAGGCCTATAGAAATTGAAAATTACCTTCACTGTCGGATCTGACCCACTATCCCTTTCAACTGGATACTGGGCTTACCTAAAAACCTGCAGATGGGGGAGACCACAAGATCATTTACAACCTAAATATATGAGCCCATATCTGGTAATGCTCATAAATTAACTCTGCCTTAATGTTACCAGGAGTGATGCCTTAGGTTCACCACACCTGAGTAAAAGCAGCCTCAGAACCTAAGGAAAAAATTCCCACTAACCAAGCTAAATCGCTCTCAGATCTAAGATTCCTGCTCAAAAGGATTGACAGGAAAACTTAAAATACATGACACCCGGGAGAATGAGACCTAGGGCATCAAATCCCCAGAGAAGCCAAAATGTTTAATGGTTTCCTGTCCCCATCTCACCTAAGGAATAAAAGGCAATTAGGCTTATTCTGGCTGGTACTGGGATAGCAGGTGGTCTCATAGCCCCTAGGAAAGGTTTGCCTACAGTTGCGGGAAGTCAGGGACCCTGAACAGAGGGACCAGCTGAAGCCATGGCAAAAGAACATAAATTGTGAAGGTTTCATGGACATTTATTAGTTCCCAAAATTAATACTTTTATATTTTCTTATGCCTGTCTTTACTGTAATCTCTGAACATAAATTGTGAAGATTTCATGGACACTTATCACTTCCCCAATGAATATCTTTGGGATTTCCTATGCCTGTCTTTAATCTCTTAATCCCATCATCTTCTTTGTAAGCTGAGGAGGATGAATGTCACCTCAGGACCCTGTGATGATTGTGTCAACTGCACAAATTGTTTGTAGAGCATGTGTGTTTGAACAATATGAAATCTGGGCATCTTAAAAAAAAGAACAGGATAACAGCGATGTTCAGGGAACAAGAGAGGTAACTTTGAACTGGCTGCTGGTGAGCCGGATGGAACAGAGCTATATTTCTCCTCTTTCAAAAGCAAATAGGAGACATATCACTGAATTCTTTTTCTCGGCAAGGAACATCCCTGAGAAAGAGAATGTGCCCTGAAGGTAGGCTTATAGACGGCCCCTTTTAAGGCGTGCTGTCTTTTACGGTCGAAGCTGAAGGGATGAAATAAGCCCCTGTCTCCTGTAGCGCTCCCAGGTTTATTAGGTGGATGAAAATTCCTACCTAATAAATTGTGGTCAGACAGGTTGTCTGTTCTCAAACCCTGTTTCCTGGTAAGATGTTATCAATGACAATGCTTGCCTGAAACTTCATTAGCAGTTTTAATTTCCCCTCATCCTGTGGTCCTGTGATCTCGCCCTGCCTCCATTTGCTTTGTGATATTTTATTACCTTGTAAAGTATGTGATCTCTGTGACCCACACCCTATTTGTACACTCCCTCCCCTTTTGAAAATTGCTAATAAAAACTTACTGGTTTTATGGCTCGGGGAACATCACGGATCCTGCCAACATGTGATGTCTCCCCCGGACACCCAACTTTAAATTTCTCTCCCTTGTGCTCTTTCCCTTTATTTCTCAACCCAGCCGAGACACTTAGGAAATAGAAAAGAACCCATGTTAAACATCGGGAGCGGGTTCTCCTGATAGCCTACCATGAGTTTACCCTCTGCAACCTCACAACAGGTATAGAAATTCTAGCGTGTAAGACTAGTGATGCCCTTACCCTCCTCAAAGTCTCCCTAGACTCAGTGGCCAACACTGTGCTTGATAATCGTCTGACTTCTGATTACCTCTTGGCAAAAAAAAGGTGAGGCACGTGTGGTCACCAGCTCTTTCTATTGTGCTTGGGTAAGTAATTCAAGATTAACAACAACAACAAAAAGACATTAAAATCGTCTACAACCAGGCCAAGTGGTTGCACCAATTTAACCAAAAGGGCACAGACCCTCAAGGAATATGAAAATGATAAAACAGGCCAGCCCTGATTTCACCTGATTTTTACCCTAACTGGGCCCTTTAGCTACCATCCTACTTATCTTGATCTTCAGGCTCTTTCTCTTAAACTGTCTGGTCTCTTTTATGTATAAGCAAATCAAGGCCATACAGTGATATAAAAAGGTAGGCTTATACCCAGGAGATAACCAGACCTATCTAAGACTAGCTAGGGAAAAAATTCACTCCTCTAACAGGCCCCATATTGTCAAAGGTGTTCAAACCAGAGTGACTCCATTTTGACTGAGGGCTAGGAAAATGAGGCTGGGCCTTGATAGGCCGCATCCTCAGAAATTTAGGCATTCCTAGCCTCTAGATGTTTATGGTAAGGGAACAAACTAATAATGTCTACTACACAGACCCAGATTTGGGAGTGTCCATATCTCCCAATATCTGGCAAACAAAGGCATTCCTAATTTTGTCTTAAAGATAATAATACCGATTCTTGCAAAATATAGTAATTAAGAAAATTAATCCTTTATCACAAACCCTTGTAGCAGAGCACGTCTCCCCATATACACAAGCATTGTACTTAGAGTGGACACATTCCTCCTCTTACTTTCAGAACCGTCCTACTCTGTCTATGGAGTATCTGTCCTTTCACCACTTTACCTCTCTTAATAAACTTACTTTTGCTTTACACTGTGGACTTACCCTGAATTCTTTCTTGCACGAGATCCAAGAACCCTCTCTTGGGGTCTGGATTGGGACCCCTTTCCTGTAACAATATTAACATCCAACTTCAGATTGAGGAAGTTGTAGAAGACAGACTTTCACCCCTCAGCACCCTTCAAGAATGAGGAGTGAATATACAGAAAAGGGGGAACTTGTTATCTAGTGTAATGCCTACATGACATAGCTGAATTTCTACCCTGCCTTAACTCTGCTTAAGAAACAGAACACCTGTGATAAAAAACAGTTCCCTTTGTAACCAGACCAGCTAAGACAGGTTTAAACCAAGATAGCCAACCAAAGGACTTCAAAAGGACCTCAGGCCTCATTATAATCTCATTTCCATGCTAAATGACCATTGCCAATCCCCATGACACAACTGGAAGAAGGCATAGGAGGACAAAAATGAAGCAGCACTCTGGTTCCGGGAAGTTGACTACCTATTTCTGGAAAAGACATGAATATTCCCTCCCCTTGCTTTTAATGTCCAACCTCCTCATTAAATAAATCCTATATTTTAATCCCCTCACCCTTCATTAGTGGAGAAGTTGAGTTGTGAGTCATGTTACTACTTCTCAATTCCATGGTCTGCACTGCTTAATGCTGACTTTTGGTTTTGGGTATTGGTACCATGACTCCAAACAAGGAAAGATCCCATCTTCTGGGAGAGTGGCTTTGTCAGTAACATGAATATCAGGGAGAAGAAGCTGAAATCATTGGAAGCCATGTCAGATGCTGCTAACAACAGAATCCTTTGGTCAATTGCATTTCTCATAGTTGGTGGTCTCCAAGGTGCAGTCATATGATCTTCACATTAAATTCAGGACAAAAGGAAATGATTTAAATAGACAATAAGCCAGAAGAAATTCTTCAGAAGGCTTGAAAACAGAAAATGTGAGAAAATGATGAAGAAGCATGGAGTACCCAATAAGAAAATATAATGTATGTTTAATTTGAGCACAAGAAGACACAGAAAATGGGACCAAGGAAATGTTTGAAAAAATTGACTCAGAATGCTCAGGATTAATGAAAAATCCAATACATAGAAACAAAAAGACCAACAAATCCCAATGGAATAAATAGAATATCTTGAAAAATAAAATTAATTAAAATTCATAACAAAAAGATGTTCTTAAAAACAGGCAAAACAGCCAAAGGAAAAAATATATAGATTAGATGCATAAAACTGAAAGTCAAATGGTCAGCTTCCTTCTTAATGGCAAAAATGAAAATTAACAGATTATGAAATGTTATAACTAATATATGAAGGTCAACTAAGAATGAACAATTCTATGAAAAAAGAAAATGTCTTTCAAACAAAAATTCTGAAAGTTTATCATCAGGAAAACTTTGCTAAAGGTTATGCTAAAGGATCTATTTCAGCCAGAAAGTACTCTTAGATGAAAAGTCTAACATTCATGAAGAAAAAATAAAAATAGTTATTTTGTGGGTAAATTT
Source organism: Mandrillus leucophaeus (assembly GCF_000951045.1). Taxonomy (NCBI): domain Eukaryota; kingdom Metazoa; phylum Chordata; class Mammalia; order Primates; family Cercopithecidae; genus Mandrillus; species Mandrillus leucophaeus. The sequence continues at coordinate 2,574,118 of NW_012101421.1, forward strand.
AAAAAGTAACCTTGATTACTTAAAACAATAATAATGTACTTATCTGTTATACAATGAAATATTCAGCAACAGTAACAAATATTTAATTCAGAAGAAATGTAATAACTAGAGTAAAATTTTTCTTAGTTCCTTTTATTGTCCAGCAGGATAACAGTATCAGTTGTTTTTTAGAGTCTGACAACATTAAGTTTTCCTGTGGCAATTAATAGGATTTCCTACTAAAAGAATAGAAATAAAATTGTAATACTCAAATTCAAGAAATAATAAAATAATAATCAACATGAAAAAAGGCAATACAAAAGAAAAAAATACAACAAATGTGGCAAATAGACTAAGTTATGTGGTGGTTTATATCCAAATATATTAGTGATTCATGAATGCACTTAATGGTCCACCCTTGAAAATATTTTCAAACTGAAAAAAAATGTGTCTACATGGTGTTTATAACAGATATATCTAAAATATAAAAACTTCAAAGTATTGAGATTAATTGAAAATATTAATCAAAAGAAAGCTAGTACAACTGTATTAATGCCTTGATTGAGTTTAAGCAAAAATATTCCAAGAGTCAAAGAAGGTCAATTCATAATGATAAAAGAGGTTAATTTGTATCCCAGGAGGATATAACAACTTCAAATTTGCATGCAGCTGAGAATATAGACTCAAAATATAGGAAGCAAAAACTGATAAAAATAATTATGTACACAAGTGAGCAATTATAGACGCTCCTCAATACTTGACAGAAAAAGTAAAAAAAATTAATAAACGGAGCAATGCCTCTCAAACATCACCTTGGAGTCTTTTAAAAGTGTAGATTCTCATTTAATAGGTCGGTGTTGAGTCTAATTTTCTGAATTTTGAATGAACACCTGGATAATGTTAATGTTGTGGTATAAAGATTAACCTCCATGCTTAGTAAACTTGATCTAATGGAAGAGTAACAACAGTACACTCAACAAGTAAAGAATGAATGTTATTCTCAATGACACAAGGAATACATGCCAAAAAATGCCATCTTAATTAAGACTAAACAATTCTCATGGTTTGAAACTATATACATTTTTCTCTGGAAAAAAAAAAAAACTATATACAATTCAACTGGAAAGCGATAATAAAAATTAATTAGAACTCAATATATAAATTTTTAAAATACATATTTCTTAATAACCCATGGGTCAAAGAAGAAATCATGATAAAAATTAGAAAATATATCCAATTGATCAAATATAACTAATCAGGTTAGTTATAAAAGAGATCTATTTATCAACTAAATAGATAATATTTAATTACATGTTGAAATATACATTGGATGTGAGGAAATATAAACACCGTAAGAAATGAATGTTATCTAAGTTGTGGAATTTTGTATAAATTGTATTGATTTTGCTTATATGTATATGACTCTAACTCCCATAGTCACTATAAATTCTTTTATACTAAATCATTGATCAATTTGAATAAATAAAAATATTGTATCACACAGAATCATAAAGAAGTTATAGTCAACAAAAGGAACTGAAAGAATATCAGAAAATAAATACATCAGGGACAAATGTAGAAAATAAAAAACCCTCAATAAATAATATACCAAAAATACATAATCTATATATTTAAATATTTCATTTTATTAGTAATCAAATAAATTCAAGTTGAAATATTACATGCTAAGTATATAATTAATTTATTGATATCTAATTTGTTTTTAATCATATCCCATACTGAATTTTTTTAATAGTTACTTTTGCACACATTGTAGGTATATTTATTGTTATAAGATGTCCTCAGGCAATTTGGCAATATATATGAAGAGCTTTAAGATGACACAGAAATATAGTACTTTGGAGATTTATACATCCATAATTTTACATATATGAAATATATATCTTTTTATTTATATATAAACTTGGTGATGAGACAGGTATGAATAATTTAAAATTTTATTTTTCTCTTAAAATTTTCTGTATAGAAATATATATTACATTTTTACTTAATATTTAATTTCTAAATGCTATAATTAGCGTTTGTGAAAAATTCTTACTTGTAGGCCTCTATGCTTTTTTCATCCTGGTGAATATCTTTATCCATCTCTTCTTTAATTTGCTGAGCCTTCAGTCTGGCATTTTCACAGGCTTCTAAAGCTTCTTCAAGTTCTTCACAAACTTTTCTGTGTAGGTCCATTACCTAGAAATGAAAACATTTTTGCTTATATTTGCACTTAATGGTTAATTAAAAATAATAACTTTAACTTAGTGTAGTATTGATTTAGATTAAAAGTTCTTTAGAAACATGTTCTCCCACATTCAACCTATTGTTTGGTAAGTGTAATTTCAGCCCTGACAGGCATTAACGCTGGGAATGTATAAATGTTACTGAAGAAAATAATTTCAATATCCAAGTTAACATGTCCAAAATGAAATCATTATGTCTTCACTCATAAAAATATAGTTTTATTACTCAAATAATACTTTATTATTTAAAAAGTCAGAAAACAAAGATGAACAATGACAAAGTCACCTGTACTCCTCTCCACTAAGAAAAACCATTATTCTTAGGTTGGTGCAAAAACAATTGTGGTTTTTGCCATTAAAAGTATGCACCAACCTAATATCTTAGTGTAATACTTCAAAATATTCAGTTTTTACTCTTTTTACTGATTAAGAAACATCATACTAATCTCATGTTTTACTAACAAACATCATACTAATGCTCCTGTCTTCATCTCTTCCTTCTGTCTTTCTCTGTATATCACTGTATCACATTACTTTTACTTAGTATTCCCTTATATCACACATACTCATGATTTAACTCATTGTCAATTATATGAGCATTATGCACAGTTTGACATGCACAACATATGTATGAGGGACACATAACATAAACAGTACTATGATGAACCATGTAAGGAAATTGCACAATCTATAGTTATACTGCATGTTCTTGAATATTTTCTTCAAACGTACTGTTAAAACAGAATTTTCTGAGTCATAAGGTATTAGCAAATATTTTAAGAATGTTGATTAATATTGGTTGCCAAATTACTCTCCAGAATAAGGGGTAACAGTTTGTATTCTCACCAGTGGAACAGAAGAAAGTCCATGTTTGAAAACTCTTTCCAGCATTTTACATTACTTTTTTCTAATAATATTATTTAAATTGACAGGTCAAAAGGTTATTGTGTAAATTTTACCAGAATTTGATGGCTGTTTCTATAACAATTTTGGAATGATTGACATTTTTACTATAATAAGCCTTCCCGTCTTAGAATATATTATGTGTCTAAATTAATTGTCTCTTTATTTTCTTCAATATGATTTCATAATTATAGTCTTAAATGTCTATATCTTTATAAATTTCGTCATCAATATTTAATGACTCTGCTAGTAAAGGAGTTTTCTGTTTATATTTTTAACTCTTTATTGAAAGTATGGAAAAACTTTATTCATGCTAGTAAAAATATGTTGTATTGCATGGTTTAGTTCTGGTGGATACAAACTTCTTTTGAAAACAACAGTCTTCTATTTGATGTTTTAATTATAATAATATTAAAATAATTTTATTTCACAATTTTTAAATGTATATCTTTTATTTCATTTTATTGTCCTATTACATAGGAAAAATCCTCAAAATGATGTTAAATTGTAATAGGGATATCAGGTTTACCTGATTTGTTCCTATTATTACAGCTTTAGCATTTTAGTGATTAATATGGATGCTTGTGTGAAATAGTTCTTTATTTAAATTAAGGTATTTTTTAAATTTTAATTTTTTATTACAATTGTCAGTTTTTGAATAATGAATACATCTTAAGCATCTTTTGATAAAATTCTATTTTTTAATCATGTTGATACAATAAATTATATACCTATATTTTCTGCTGTTAAACCATTGGCACATTGTTATAATAAATTTTTTTGGAGTGATTTTCTTTTCTTATATTGAAGAATTCTTTGGCAAATATTTTATATAATTTTTCAAATATGTATTTATTGGTAACTTATATATGTAATGTTATTTTTGCAGAATTTCCATAAAGTTTTGGTATTGAAATATATCACTTTCATTTAATTAAAACATTTCCCTCCTCTTCTTTGGACTAAATATTTAAAACAATATTGGAATTATTCATCTTTTACAGGTTAGATCATATGCAACTGCAGTATCACCAGCTTTAGGGTTTATTATTAAGTGTAATAATTTGGTATTTTATTTTTGAGTTTCCCTTTGATACTAGAATAATATCTACATACAAGATTTTTCTTGTGGTTAAGGTATTTTTGTAGTATAATTTTCTTTTTAGTTTTATGGGATGGTGATCTTACAATGCATCTTTTGAAGTTTATCCTTTCTAAATTTTCTTAAGTTTATTTGTTGAAGTAAAACTTATATAGTATAGAATGGGACAAGTTAAAGTGTACAATTCAGTGGCATTCGGTACATTCAATGTTGTACCAACATGACCCTTTTCTAGTTCCAGAACATCTTCATCATCCCAAAGGGAAACCCTGAACTCATTAAATGGTTACTCCCTAGTCTCCCCTTCCTGTTTTAAAAGATTCTCCTGGTGGGAAGATGCAACTCAGTGAAACTGGGCTAGATGAAAGGCAGAATTCTGTTACTTACAGCTCCAAAGGAGAGATGGCTACCAGGTAGGGCCGTGTTAGGGGTTTCAGCTGGGGACAGGTTAGCAGCAAGCTGGAGCTATAGGGGACAGCTTATGGGTGGCAAGCAGTGGAGGTAGGTAGCTAAATTTTAGAAGATCTCTGTGGAGTGGCTAATTTTAATCATTTCAGTAGACTCTGAAGTACAGTGGGTTTCACTACTTGTTTGGGGCCTCTGTTGAGAATAGGATGGGTACATAGTGGCGTGGAATGTGAGGGCCCAGGAAGGGGTTGGAGATGTGGGTTTAATCAGCTTCTCAAGAAAGGGAGGGCCAGCCTTTAGCCACAGCCTCAAAACTGAGTAAGACAACACAACACATTGTGTACTCTAAGAAGTAAAATACGTGCCTTGGCTACTCTGTCATGCCTGGAACTCTGGAGGGGCTGAGTGTCCTTGCAAGCCTTGTTTTATGGCCTTAGCATATCTAGAGACATGTGGGACCTTGATTTATATTTTGGGTATCTATGAGGCAAGGGATTCCCAGAGTTGTTTACTCTAAAGGGGCAACTCTTTACTTCCCACTCTGTATCCTGTTGCTTTGGGGATTTTTTTCAACTCTTTTTTTCTTGTTTTGGGCTTCTAGTTACCATCTTTGTCTGCTAACTTATATTGCATACATTCTCGGTTACAGAAAAAGGGGATTTAGCAGCCCTCTGGCCTAACTTGAAGGCAGCCTTCTCTCTCATTCCAAGGCTTCCAGTCTACCTCCCAGGTATTGGGGTGTGCACTTAAAGAGGTATAGCAGACTCCCTTTGTGAAAACCCAATTAGCCCAAAGTATCAGTCCTTTCACATGTTGTAATGCAGCAGCATTTACTAAAGCCCAAGCACACTGGCTAGGAGTTTTGAATTTTTTAAGCAACCAGGTAACTTCAGCAGGCCTCTAGCCAGGGCCTTAAAACTAGGTCAAGATTGCATAATAAAAAAATAATAATTTTAAAGAGTTTTAAAATGTTATTACGGACACAACATGACAAACAAAACTTGATATTACATTTCCCCCAGCCCTACGCAGTCATTAATCTTTCTGTGTCTATGGATTTACTTATATTGGATCTTTTATATAAATGAATTATGCAATATGTGACCTTTTGTGTCTAGCTTCTTTACTTAGCATAATGCTTTCACGTTTTATTCATGTTGTAGCATGTATCAGTACCTCATTTCTTTTTATGGCTTAATAATATTTCGTTCCATTGATATATCACATTTTGTTTATCTCAGTAAATAAACATTGGGCTGTTTCTTTTGGTTATTGTGAATAGTGCTACTAACGAATATTTATGTACAAGTTTTTGCTTTTGCTTTTGTTTCTTTAGTCTCAGCTTTTGTTTCTTTTAGATATATACCTGGGAGTAGAATTGCTGAAGAATATGGTAATTCTGTGCTTAGCTATTTTGGAAATAACCAAAATGTTTTCCATAGCAGCTACACTATTTTTGCATTCCCACCGGCAAATTACAGTGGTTCCAGTATCTCTAGGGTATCCTTGTTACTTTCCATTTTATTTTTAATCCTATCCTAATGGGTATGACTGGTATCTTATTGTGGTTTTGATTTGCATTTTTTAAAGACTAATGATGTTGAACATACATCTTTTCATGAGTTTGCTGCCCATCTGTATGTCTTTCTGAAGATATGTCTATCTGTTCACTACTATGAACAGATATACAACAGATATATGTATGTCTGTTCATGGCAAGTTCTCTGTTTATTTTAAATTTAGTTGTTTGTCTTTCAGTTGTCAAATTATAAGAGTTCTTTAAGTACTCTGGGAACTACATCAGTTTGAGATCATATTAATTTGCAATGTTTTCTTTCATTCCATAGGTTGTCTTTTTACTTTCTTGATAGTGTCCTTTGATGCAAGAATGCTTTTAATTTTGACTAAGTCCAATTTTTCTATTTTTTTTCTTTTGTTACTTGCACTTTTGGTGCCATATCTAAGAATCCATTTCCAAATCCAAGGTCCTAAAGATTTATCCCTAGGTTTTTGTTTGTTTTTTTGACACAGAGTCTCACTCTGTCGCCAGGCTAGTGTGCAGTGGCGCCAACTCAGCTCACTGCAACCTCCACCTCCTAGGTTCAAGCGATTCTCCTGCCTCAGCCTTCTGAGTAACTGGGACTACAGGCCCCTGCCACCACGCCCAGCTAATTTTTGTATTTTTAGTAGAGACGGGGTTTCACCATGTTGGCCAGGATGGTCTCGATCTCTTGACCTCATCATCTGCCCGCCTCAGCCTCTCACAGTGCTGGGATTACAGGCGTGAGCCACTGCGCCTGGCTATCCCCAGGTTTTCTTTTAAGAGTTTTATAGTTTAAACTCTTATATTTATGTCTTTGATTCATTTTGAGCTAATGTTTATATGGTGGGAGGTAGGGGTCCACTTTTACTCTTTTTAATATATATTTGGATATTCAATGTCCCAGCATCATTTGTTGAAGAGGCTACACTTTCTTTCAATAAATGATTGGTCTTGCACCTTGTCAAAAATCAATTAGCCATAGATACATATGTTTATTTCTGAAATTTCAGTTCTACTTTATTTATCTATTTCTTTATACCTTAGGCAAATATATTTTGCTTACTACAGCTTTGTAGTAAGTTTCGAAATTGGAAAATGTGACTTCTCCAATGTGGTCTTCTTTACAAGATTATTTTTGCTATCTGGAGTTCCTTGCAATTCCATATAAATATTAGGGTAGGCTTTTCCATGTCTGCAAAAGATCATTGAACTTTTGTTCTGGATTGCATTGACTTCACAGATATTTTTAGGTGCTACTGACACTTTAACAATATTGAGTCTCCCAATTCAGGCATACAGGATGTCTTTCAATTTATTCAATTCTTATTCAATTTATTTCAGCAAAATATTACAGTTTTTCTACACAAATCTTTCATCTTCTTAAAATTATTAGTATTTTATTATTTTTGATGAACTGTGTATGGAATTGTTTTCTTAATTTTTTTTGGATTGTTCACCACTAATGTACAAAAATACAACTGAGCCTTATGTGTTGAGCTGAATTCTGCAAGTTTGCTAAATGTGATTTTTAGCACTAGGAGACTGTTTTGTGAAATCTTTGGGATGTTCTATATATTAGATCATGTCCTCTGATAATAAAGAAAATTTGACTTTTTAATTTCTAATGTGTATGCCTTTTATTTCTCTTACTTGCCTAACTACTCTGGCTTGAACTTTCTGTACAATGTCAAATAGAAGTAGTAAAAGTGGGTATCCTTCTTTTATTTATGATCCTAGAGGAAAAGGTTTAAGTCTTTCACCATTATGTTTAGTATTACCTGTCGGTTTTACAAAAATGTCCTTATTCATAGTGAGCAAGTTTTCTTCTTTTTCTAGTTTGTTAAGGGTTTTTATCATGTAAGAATTTTGGACTTTGTCTATTGTTTGTTCTTCAACTGAGACAATCGTGTGTGTGTGTGTGTCTTTATTTTATTAATGTGGTACATTAAACTGATTTATTTTCATATATTGTATTACATATGTATTCCTGGGATAAATGCCATTTGGTCATGATGTATAATCTTTTTAATATGCTGCTAGATTTGGGTTGCTAGGATTTTGTTGAGGATTTTTGCATCTATATTCATAAGGTATATTGGTCTATAATTTACTTCCTTGTGATATATTTATCAGGCTTTAGTAACTAGGTAATGCTGACATAGATGAGTTAGGAAGTGTTCCTTTCTCCTCTTCCTCTTCTTTTCCTTTTGGAAGAGTTTGAAAGTTTGAGAATTATTAGAGAGTGTGTGTGTGTGTGTGTTTGCTATAATTCACTAGTGAATCCACTTGGTCCTGGGCATTATTTATTTATTTATTTATTTTGGTGGAGAGGGGAGGTGGTTAATTACTTATTCAATTTCTGTGCTTGTTATACACCTGCTCAGATTTCCTATTTCTTCTTGATTCCATTTTATCTAGGTTATCTAATTTGTTGGCAAGAATTTTTACAGTCTCAATGTATGTATTTTTATTTCTCTCTGAGGAAGTATTTGGGCCTCTCAGTGCTCATAATTCTGCTTTTCATTTTTGAGTATTGTCAGTTATGCTCATTTTACCAAAGAAAAATGTGTTTACTTTTACTAAGATATCACTTTCCTTCTACCTTATATTAGAGAGTTTTCATATTTTGGCTGCATGACATTTATAGCCTTTCTTAATAGCATCTCAATTTCATGATGAGGAATTATTTTTTCTTGGGGAATTACTTTCCCTTGCATTGTACACCCATAGTGGATGGTTTCACAGAGTTTATGGCTCACACTACAGAAGCCAAGAGGTCCAAACTCTCATTTTGACCCCTGGAATAGTTAGAAGGTCACCAGCTGACTTAAAGGCAGGTAAGCAGAAGCACTGATCTAGGAATTTAAGATGTAATGGAGTAGCACAATAATGATGAAATAAAAGAAGGGCAGTCATTGCATTAATGGTCAGGCTTCTCTAGAGAAACAACCAATAGGAGCGAGGAATAAGCGGGAGAGAGAGAGACTGATTTTAAGGAAAAGGCTCACACTATTTTGGAGGTACAAGTCCAAAATCTGCAGGGTAGGCTGGCAGGCTAAAGACCCAGGGGAAAGTTGCTGTCCCAGTCCAAAAGTAGTGTGGCTTACAGGATTCTTTCTTGCTCAGAGGAGATCAGTTTTTGTTCTGTTAAGACCTTCAGTTGATTGCACAAGGCCCACGAACAATATGGAGAATAATATGTTTTACTGTAAATCTACCAATTCAAATGTTAATCTCATCCAAAAAATGTACATTTATTGAAAACATCTGGAATAATGGTTGACCAAATATCTGGGCATCATGGCCCCATAAGTTGACAATTAAATTAACCGTCATTTTAGCCCTAATAAGCTTTACACAAACGTTGCTTTTTTTTTTTTTTTTTTTTTGGTCTGCTAGAATGAATCCTTTCTTCCCATTCACAAGCCTGATCTTCCAACTGCCCAAAAACTCCACTTGCCCTGCTTATTATGTACCCAAGTTCACTATCAGGGAAAAACACAGTAAAACAAAGGGATACCAATTAAAACACATATAGACAAAATTTTAAAGAATGACAATAAAAAGGTTAACTAAATTGTGAGTTATACCAGTTAGGATTGAGTTTTGCTGTAAGTTACAGAAATAAACCAAATAAGTTGCTTAAACAAGCTTGCAGTTTACTTTTCTCTCACAGAAATATATCTGACTATCCCTTTGCTCTTCAGCCATCCTGAGTTGTGGCTTCCATCCCCAAGGTTGCTTCATGCTGTAAAATGGAAGTTAGAGCTGTAGCTATCATATCAAGGTTACTGGAAGTTTAGTAAATAGCTTATTTGGCATTTTCTAAACTTCCAGCAACCTAGGTATGATAGCTGAGGCAAATGGCCAAATAGACTTCCTGGGTGAGGCAGTCTATTTCAAAGATATTTCATGGAAATCGCAGCCAGTAACTGCTACCTACATCTCATTAGAAATACAATGAGAAAAGGGAAATTGAGAAATATCTTCCAGCCTGTACACTGTCATCCAACTGTATAGGGGTCTATTACTAAAAAAGGAAGACAGTACTTGTATTCTTGTCCACAGTGGAGAAATGAGACTTCAGTATTGCCACTACTCCAGTAATAGAAATTGTTACAGGCACTCTGAAGAATAACTTGATGTTATCTAATAAAATAGTAAATGTGTATAACCCACAATCCAGTAAATACCCAACTAGGTATATAACCCCAATAGGAAAAATTTACATGCAGCTACAGAGGAAGGTATTCATGTGTGATTATTGTTTACAGTCAAATAAGCAGTTTTGTTGCCAGATATTGGAAACAACTCAGATGGCCAACAGAAGATGAAATGGTAAGTAATTACATTGTGAAATATCTATTTGATGGAACATTGTAAGTAAAATGAATGAACTAGATCTATACATATCAACAGTAGCTTGATTAAACTAAAAAACTGTCTGATTAAAAAACAGGTTGTAGAATATTGTACAATGTATGGTACTGTTTGTGTGATTAAAAATATCATGTATTATTTATCAACACACATGCATATATATAATTATACAAATTTGGCTTATAGACACATGAAATTCATTACAAAGATTGTCTTTGGTAAAGGAGGAATGAAAATGGAACTGTTGAGGGGAACACAGGAGACATTTAACAATTTGTTTCATTTACTTTAAAATGTTCAAAAATAAATATAATACAAATTTAAATTTGTTCATTTTGTGACAATTATCAATAAATTATTTTCATATTCCATAATAGGAGAGTTAAATATCTAATTAACCATTAAAATACTTTTATTTCATTTACATATTTTCATCAACAATGAAATTATATATTTTACCTGCATTTTTGCTCAGTATGATTATGGCTTAAAATAAAAAACCCACAATTTTATTTTTGTGAAGTTCTTGCTTTGTTTTGAGACAATCTCACTCTGTCATCCAGGCTGGATTGCAGTAGCACAATCATGAATCGCTGCAACCTCAACCTTCAGGGGTCAAGCAATCCCCACACATCAGCTTCAACCTCAAGGGGTCAAGCAAACCTCCCACCTCAGCCTCCCAAGTAGAGGAGACTACAGTCATGAGCCACCACATCTGGCTAATTTTTGTATTGTCAGTAGAGATGGGGTTTCACCATGTTACTCTAACTGATCTCTAGCTCCTGGGCTCAAGCGATGCACCCAAAGTGCTTACCACACAAAGTGCTGGGATTCCAAGCATAAGCCACCACACCTGACCTTACCTGGCTATTTTACATCACCAAAATTTTACTAGAAGCTTGACTAAACATGTTTAATAATCTTAAATATAATGGTAAGAAAAGAAGACATAGTTAAAATGAATACCTACAGTTGGTAATGTGTAGAGATAAAGGGTGGGTCAATTTTAAGAAGAAAAAAACCTTTAAAGCTGTGTTAATTTCTTATGGTTGAAAAGTTTTTGCATAACTAAGTAATAATTTATGAAATGCTCATGCATTCGTTTATTCATTTACCTCCTTTTTTTTTTTATAATGGTTCTTCAGATCTTGAAGTTCCTGATTCCGCTTAGAGTCCAGTAGAGGGCCATGTTCATTCATGTAGTCTATGTCTGCTTGAATCTTTGCATTTGCTTCTTCTAACTCCATCTTTTGTTTTGCAAAATGTTCTAGTTGATTAACTTTATCTTCAAGATGCCATTGTAACTCTATAACATCTCTCAAACAGGCCTCGTGTTCTAGATATAGAAGGATAAGAACAAAAGAAAATCTGATTGGAAGAAATATTTGATAATACATAAATATAAACCATTTTAATGTCAGAAATTCCTTATCTGTGAATCAATTTTTTTTTTTTTTTTGAGATGGAGTTTTGCTCTTGTTGCCCACACTGGAGTGCAAAGGCATGATCTTGGCTCACTGCAACCTCTGCCTCCCAGGTTCAAGCAATTCTTCTGCCTCAGCCTCCCAAGCAGCTGGGATTATAGGCATGTGCCACCATGTCTGGCCAATTTTGTAGTTTTAGTAGAGATGGGGTTTCTCCATGTTGGTCAGGCTGGTCTCAAACTCCCGACCTCAGGTAGTCCACCTGCCTTGGCCTCCCAAAGTGCTGGGATTACAGGCATGAGCCACCACGCCTGGTCGAATCTTATTACCTCTAAAATAAAAGGTACTATAAAACATATTACTTTCTTAATTCATCATCAAAAAGATTAAAATATATGTTTCATAAGATAATAGTTATTTTACTATAAATCCTGTTTATGCTGTACGGTCAATGCATATTCTGATCATTCTATAAAGTACTCTATGTAACTGCTTCAAAGTGAGAACTGCAAGAGTCGAGGCCTTCCAAAACCACCTAGAAGGAAAATGATGAAATAAGACTTACAAATATCAGAACGAAAAAGGCAAAAGTGATTATTATTTTCTTATAGAAAAACACATGAAATAGTGAAATGAAAATTATTACAAATAAGATAGTTCATGTAAAAGTAATATTAAAAATGCTTGCCTATATATAAATACATTGAAAACAGAATATCTCACAATAGCAAAACTAAAACATAAAATAAACTACATAAATCTATTAATAAACCTAACATGAACTGGGTAAGGTCTGTAAGGGGAAAGTGACAGCGTGCTACCAAACAACACAAAAGTGAATTTGAATAAATGAATAAAAATTCTTTTTTCTGTATAAAAATATTTGAAATTTTAGGTACAGGAATTTCCTCATATTAATGTATAAATTTAATTAAATCCCAGTGAACAGACAAGGACAATTTTAGAAAAATTACATTGAAAGATTTTCTCATTATATTAAGTTCTAGCATTAACTGGTTCTTGCATTCTTGGAATAAAACTAAGTGGGTTAGTTTATTTTCTTTTTAATCTTTTTAAAATAAATTTCTTGGTGGAATTTACTGATGTCTTTACTTGGGATTTTCTGCATTTATACTTGTAATTTTGGCCTGTATTTTTCTATATTTGTACTGTGATCATTTAATTTTGATTTATAATTTATGATAGCTTCTTATATCAGCTGTAGTTTCTTTTGATTTCTTTTCTCTAAGGTGTTGTGGAAGTTTGAAATTGCATATTAAGCCCCATGGCCCTATGTATATATTTATTTTGTGAGGAAGGATTTTTAGTTACTGGGTCAAAATCATTCCTTTAATGATTATATGAATATTTTGGTTATCTATGTATTCAGCAACCTATTTTTCTCTGTAAATTTATTTACTTTGTCAAAGTTTCAACATTATTCAAAGAAATTCGTTCTTAATGTCATCATCACTATTAATCACTGCTACATCCCTATGTATTTTCACTCCTAATCTGAATCAGTTATACATTCTCACTGTGTTTTTCATTTATTGTGCCATTGGTTTTACATTATGCTCTTTCTAGTGAGCCAACTTCAGCTTTGCATCTCTTCTGCATTATATATTTTTATTATTTTTCCATTTTGTTATTGGGTTTCTCCTTTTTTCTTTGTATTTATTTTGCTTTTTGTCTAACTTCTAAACTCGTATTCCTGGATAATTAATTAAGTCCCTCTTTTTGATGTAACAAAAGCTACTGATTTCTCTTTAATGACTTGGATTTTTCCCATATGTGTAATGATAATTTTAATGATTTTTAAATAAAATACTTCTAAATATTTTTTATTTTTTGATACGTGCAATGTTTGATAACATCTTTTTTTGTTTTTTACCCTCACCAACTAGACAGCAAGACTTTTGTTCTAAAGAGTCAGACATTATCTTGTTAAATATTGCCATTATTACTTTCATGAGGATCTTCTATTAAATATTCATGATGCCCTCTCATTCTATATGCCTTGTTTTAAATATTTGACTTACATTTTTCTCTCCTTGTCTTGATGTGATACATTCCATGCAATTTCTTCAAATTTTACAGTTAACTATTACTTCTCTGAGTCTAATAAACAATTTAACCAATCATTAAATTAATTTTATATATTTTTCATTTCTCATAGTTTTTCATTTGTATATTTTGCTTTCTTTAAAAAAGTTTCTTGTCCTTGCTTTTTAAACCTTTTTATTTCTTGAAATGTATCAAATAGTTATTTTATAATATCAGATATAATCCTATATCTGACACATTTTGAGTAAAATTATGTGGTCTGCATCTACTGATTCACACCCATTGAACCTGGATCTTTGTGTGTTTTATGATTTTTAATATTGAGCTGCTTCTTTTCTTGGAACTTTATCTGAGATAAATTTTTAGTGCCTGGGTTGAAGTTTTAGTCTTGCAGAGCAAATTTGCCTTTTATCCCGTCAGTTGCCTGACTTTACTACGAACCTACAGAACATTTAAATGACATTCTCCACTGAACAGTTTTTAAGCACACAGACAGCAGGCAGTGGGGGGGTCACAAATCTATTGGAGATTAGTACATTACAAATGCTTAGGAAGCATTGTTTTCCTCCATTGTATAAGAGAAACAAACAAGCTTCTTGGCTGCTCAAGCTGAGCTGCAGGTTTATTCATGGTTCAGTCATAGGCTGAGGATTAGACCTTTGGATTCTCATTTTTATGTCCTGATCTCTGATTAGACTTGTCACTCTGGGTGAGACTTAAGCTTTATTTCCAGTATCCTGTACCTTACACATACATCAAAATGGCAACTCAAGGACATCAGGGTTTCAAGGATTCCCCCAGAGCTAAATCTAACACTGATGTCTATTTCCAGAAATTTCCATTCCAAACTTAAATGTTGGCCATGCTACATTTCTTATGTTCTTGACAACTTGTTAGTGTATTTTAAATTTGAAAAATTAAACTACATGAGCAAATCTGACAATTGAAATAATAACTTTGATATGATTGGTTTATTTTCTGAATTAATAGTTAAAATGAACACCCTATTCTCAACAAGTCAATGA
Organism: Mandrillus leucophaeus; assembly: GCF_000951045.1. Taxonomy (NCBI): domain Eukaryota; kingdom Metazoa; phylum Chordata; class Mammalia; order Primates; family Cercopithecidae; genus Mandrillus; species Mandrillus leucophaeus. The sequence goes on from NW_012101421.1 coordinate 2,589,198, forward strand.
ATAACTAGACAGAAAATTCTTAAGGAGAGAAAACACTTGAACAGCACTATCAACCAAATTGACCTGATATTTATAGATAGTCTATATATATATAGACTATATATACCCAACAACAGCAGAGTACATATAAATTTGAACTAAACAGAACATTCTCCCAGATAAAATTTTAGGAAATTTATAAACTACAAATAATTTAAATATGAATGAAACATTTAAAAATGTTTCTATGGCCTTATAATATAGTTTGAAGTCGGGTAATATGATGCCTCCAGATTTGTTCTTTTTGCTTAGTCTTGCTTTGGCTTTGCAGACTATTTTTTGGTTCCATATGAATTTTAGGATTGCTTTTTTCTAGTTCCGTGAAGAATGGTGATGGCAGTTTGATGAGAATTGCATTGAATTTGTATGTTGCTTTTGGCCATATGGTCATTTTCACAATATTCATTCTACCAATCCATGAGCATGGGAGGTGTTTCCATTTGTTTGTGTAGTCTAAGGTTTCTTTCAGCAGTGTTATGTGGTTTTCCTTGTAGAGGTCTTTCACATCATTAGGTATATTCCTAAGCCTTTTTTTTTTTCCAGCTATCGTGAAAGGGGTTGAGTTCCTAATTTCTCAGTTCAGACGCTGTTGGTGTACAGGAGAGCTACTGATTTGTGTACATTAAGTTTTGTACACAAATTATCCTGAAACTCTGCTGAATTAATTTACCAGTTCTAGGAGCTTTTTGGATGAGTCTTTAAGGTTTTCTACGTATACACTCATGTCATCAGCAAACAGCGGCAGTTTGACTTTCTCTTTACCCATTTGTATGCCCTTTATTTCTTTCTCTTATCTGATTGCTCTGGCTAGGACTTCCAGTACTATGTTGAATAAAAGTGGTGAGAGTGGAAATCCTTGTCTTGCTCCAGTTCTCAGGAAGAATGCTTTCAACTTTTCTCTGTTCAGCATAACGTCAAAACAGCATGGTATTGGTATAAAAATAGGCATGTAGACCAATGGAACAGAATAGAGAACCCAAATAAGCCAAATACAGCCAACTGATCTTCAACAAAGCAAACAACATAAAGTGAGGAAAGGACACCCTGTTCAACAAATGGTGCTAGGATAATTGGCAAGCCACATGTAGAAGAATGAAACTAGATCCTCATCTCTCACCTTATACAAAAGTCAACTCAAAATGAATCAAAGACTTAGATCTAATACTTGAAACTATAAAGATTCTAGAAGATAACACTGGAAAAACCCTTGTAGACAATGGCTTAGGCAAAGACTTCAAGACCAAGAACCCAAAAGCAAATGCAACCAAAACAAAGATGAATAGATAGGACTTAAACTAAAAAAGCTTCTGCTCAGCAAAAGAAATAATCAGCAGAGTTAAGAGACAACCTACAGAGTGGGAGAAAATTTTCACAAACTATACATCCAACAAAGGACTGATATCGAAAATCTACAAAGAACTCAAACAAATCAGCCAGAAAAAAAAACAAATAACCCCATCAAAGAATGGGCTAAGGATATGAGTAGACAATTCGCAAAAGAAGATATACAAATAGTCAACAAACATATAGAAAAATGTTCAACATCACTAATTATCAGGGAAATGCAAATCAAAACCACAATGTGATACCACATCACTCCTGCAAGTATGGCCATAATCAAAAACTGAAAAACATTATAGATGTTGGCATGGATGCAGTGAAAAGGGACCACTTTTACACTGTTGGTGAGAATGTAAACTAGTTCAGCTACTACGGAAAACAGTGTGGAGACTGTTTTAAAAACTAAAAGTAGATCTCCCATTTGACCCAGCAATCCCATTACTAGGTATCTACCTAGAGGAAAAGAAGTATATGAAAAAGATACTTGCAAATGCGTGTTTATAGCAACAAAACTTGCAATGCAAAAATATGGAACCAGTCCAAATGCCCATTAATCACTTAGTGAATAAAGAAAATGTGGTATATATACCTTGGAATACTACTCAGCCACACAAAGGAATAAAATAATGGCATTCACAGCAACCTGGGTGGAATTGGAGACTATTATTCTAAGTGAAGTAACCCAGGAATAGAAAACCAAACATCATATGTTCTCACTTATAAGTGGGAGCTAAGATATGACGACTCAAAGGCATAAGAATGATACATTGGACTTTGGGGACTTGGAACAAGTTTCTGGGGTGGCAACGGGTAAAAGACTACACATTGGGTACAGTGTACATTGCTCGGGTGATAAATGCACTGAAATCTCAGAAATCACCACTAAAGAACTTATTGATGTAACCAAACACCACCTGTTCCCCCAAAGCCTAATAAAATAAATAAATAAATAAATTTCCTAGCACAATATAATTAAATTAGCCGTAACAGAAATTTTTATGAAAATTTCAAAATAAATGTAAATTAACCAGCAACTTCTAAATAAATAATAGGTTCCATAAGAAATCTCAGGGAAATTTTAAAAGATATTCTAAAGTAAATAATAATGAACTCACAGCATATGAACATTTATAAAATACAACTAATGACATTCTAAGAAGAAAATTTAGAGCATTTAACTGATAATTCTAGAAAATAAAAAAGGCATCAAGTAAATAATCAAAGCTTCTAATTTATAAAAAGAGAAATATAGCAGGTTTAAATTATTCCCAAAGCAAATAAGATATGGGCAATCAGAGGAAAAAATTCAATGGTATAAAAGCTGAAATACAGTCATCAATAAAGGGAGCAAAAGTGGACTTTTTAAAAAGATCAACAAAATTGACAAATCTTTTGCTGGAATGACCATGATATAAAGACACAAGGCACAAATTACCAAAATTAGGAATGAAAAAGATACCATCACTACTACTATTACAGAAATTAATTATAAGAGAATTTCATGAAAAACATTTAGGCGAGCAAACTAGATAACTATAGTGAAATGGACAAATTCTTCAGAAGATATAAATTACTGAAAATGACTCAAGAAGCAACAGAATATGGAAGAGACCTTGATATGTTTTGGCTGTGTCCCCACACAAATCTCAACTTGAATTGTATCTCCCAGAATTCCCATGTGCTGTGGAAGGGACTCAGGGGAGGTAACTGAATCGGGGGGTGGGGGTCTTTCCCATGCTCTTCTTGTGATAGTGAATAAGTCTCATGAGATCTGATGGGTTTATCAGGGGTTTCTGTTATTGCCTCTTCCTCATTTTTCTCTTGCCACTGCCATGTAAGAAGTGCCTTTCATCTCTGGCCATAATTCTGAGGCCTCCTCAGCCATGTGGGACTGTAACTCCATTAAACCTCTTTTTCTTCCCAGTCTTGGGTATGTCTTTATCAGCAGCATGAAAACGGACTACTACAGTAAATTGGTACCAGGAGTGGGGTGTTGCTGAAAAGACAGCCAAAAATGTGGAAGCGACCTTGGAACTGGGTAACAGGCAGAGGCTGGAACAGTTTGGAGGGCTCAGAAGAAGATAGGAAAATGTGGGAAAGTTTGGAACCTCCTAGAGACTTGTTGAATGGCTTTGACAAAAATGCTGATAGTGATATTAACAATAAGGTCCAGGATGAGGTGGTCTCAGACAGAGCTAAGAAACTTGTTGGAAACTTGAGCAAAGTTGACTCTTGTTATGTTTTAGCAAAGAGACTGGTGGCATTTTGCCCCTGCCCTAGAGATGTATGAAACTTTGAACTTGAGAGAAATGATGTAGGATATCTGGTGGAAGAAATTTCTAAGCAGCGAAGCATTCAAGAAGTGACTTGGGTGCTTTTAAAAGCATTCCGTTTTAAAAGGGAAACAGCACAAAAGTTCAGAAAATTTGCAGCCCGACAATTCAGTAGAAAAGAAAAACCCATTTTTTGAGAAATTCAAGCTGGCTGCAGAAATTTGCATAAGTAGCAAGAAGCCTAATGTTAATCCCCAAGACCACAGGGAAAATGTCTCCAGCCATGTCAGAGACCTTCATGGCAGACCCTCCCATCACAAGCCTGGAGGCCCAAGAAGAAAAAGTGGTTTCGTGGACCAGGCCCAGGGTCCCCATGCTGTGTGAAGACTAGGGAGTTGGTGCCCTATGTCACAGCCACTCCAGCCATGGCTGAAAGGGGCCAACGTAGAGCTCAGGTTGTGGCTTCAGAGGGTGGAAGCCCCAAGCCTTGGCAGCTTCGACATGGTGTTGAGCCTGCGAGTGCACAGAAGTCAAGAAATGAGGTTTGAGAACCTCCACCTAGATTTCAGATGTATGGAAATGCCTGGATATCCAGGCAAAAGTTTGCTGCAAGGGTGGGGCCCTCACATAGAACCTCTGCTAGGGCAATGAGGAAGAGAAATGTGGGGTTGGAGCCCCCAGTAGAGTCCCTACTGGGGCACTGCCCAGTGGCGCTGTGAGAAGAGGGTCACCATCCTCCAGAGCCCAGAATGGTAGATCCACCCACAGCTTGCACATGTGCCTGGGAAAGCCACAGACACTCAATGCCAGCCCATGAAAGCAGTCATGAGGGAGGCCATACCCTGCAAAGCCACAGGGGTAGAGCTGCCTAAGACCACGGGAACCCACCTTTTGCATCAGTGTGACCTGAATGTGAGACCTAGAGTCAAAGGAGATCATTTTGGAGCCTTAAAATTTGGCTGCCCCATTGGATTTTGGACTTGCATGGGCCCTGAAACCCCTCTGTTTTGGCCAATCTCTCACATTTGGAACAACCATATTTACCCAATACCTGTACCTTCATTGTACCTAGGAAGTAACTAGCTTGCTTTTGATTTTACAAGCTCATAGGCAGAAGGGACTTGCCTTGTCTTAGATGAGACTTTGAACTGTGGACTGTTGGGTTAATGCTGAAATGAATTAAGACTTTGGGGGGCTGTTGGGAAGGCATGATTGGTTTTGAAATATAAGGACATGAGATTTGGAGGGGCCAGGAGTGGAATGATATGATTTGGCTGTGTCTCCACTCAAACCTCAACTTGAATTGTATCTCCCAGAATTCTGACATGTTGTGGGAGGGACCAAGGGGAGGTAACTGAATCATAGGGTCCAGTCTTTCTCATCTTATTCTCACGTTAGTGAGTAAGTCTCACGAGATCTGATGGGCTTATCAGGGGTTTTTCCACTTTTACTTCTTCCTGATTTTTCTCTTGCCACCACCATGTAAGAAGTGCCTTTAGCCTCCTGCTGTGATTCTGAGGCCTCCCCAGCCATGTGAAACTGTTAAGTCCAATTAAACCTCTTTTTCTTCCCAGCCTCAGGTATATCTTTATCAGCAGTGTGAAAACAAACTAATACAGACCTAAAACTAGGAAATAAATTGATTTACCTATTAAAAATTTACTGACAACTTTGGGCTTAAACAGTTTGGCATGGATTAAAAAAAACTCAGTAAATGACCCTGGGTAGAAAAATAATGACTTCAAGGAAATAAAAAACTCTAACTTGAAACTTAAGAAGGTTTAGAGATCACAATTCAGCTAAGAAATTAGTATGAAAACTGATCTAGAACCAGTGAAACTCCTAGGATTCTAGTAGAGACAAAAAGTAATCCAAGGCTTATTGGATTTCTACAGAATATAATTAACAATTGAAGATGAGATTACTATGAAATATGTTGAAATCATAGAATAAACTCAATATCAGGAATAGTTATAAGAAACAAGACATGATAGATTTGTTGTTCACTACCCTCTCCCTTGGGATAGAGATAACTTCTTATCATATAGATTCTTGGTTTGGATGTGATACTTATTTTGGCTATGTCCCCACCCAATCCCAACTTGCATTGTATCTCCAAATGGATGTGAGAAGTGAAGGTATGCCAGCTCCAAGCTGACATTTTGAGCAGCATACTATGTTTCTATTCACCCATTTTGTATTCTTGCAATTTGCCACATGAAAACCTTACTCCTGGGAAGGTGCTAGCAAAGTGGATGACAGACACATGAAGCTGACCTGAACCCAACATACAGCCTTGAGCTAAGGCCATTGGATATACAGCCTGAAGAAGAGCTTCCCTAGCCAACTCACAGAGCCATCAGCAAATAAGAAGATGCTTATTGTTGCAAGCCACTGAGTTCCAAGGTGGTTGTTACAAAGCATGATTGTAGTAATAACTGAATAATTAACAAGACAAAACAATTCAAAACAAAATGGAAGATTTAACATTCCATTAATTACTGAGACCATCTTCCATAGCAGTGGCATTCTGGTGAGCATTTATATGGGACATAATGATCTTTGTAATCTATCCTTTCCAAAGGTCATCTCTTACCTTCCCAGACTTCTTTTTAGCAGTCTTACATTCATTTATTTTCAAATTCCCTGACACTCTGCTTTCCCTTTTGCCACTTCCCATATGTTTCTTGAGCCATTTCTCCTTCTTCAAAGAGTACTTAAAATTCTGTCCACTAGGGTGATTAGCTTTCACCCTTCCCATCAAGTGACTGGAATGCAGTAATTCTCCAAATTATGTCTACATACTATTCAAATTCATTCAGAAACCAGGGCTGTGTTTTTTTTTTCCTCTTTCATCAGATTGTCATAGGAAAGTACCCATGGAGCCATAGTGTAGATTATGGGAAATACGGGGAATATATAGAAGCAGGTACAATGGGAATACCCGAGGAGCCTGAGTCACAAGTTTACTTGTGTCTTCAGATAATGTTTGGGTACAGCATAATATAAGCACCCTTTTATTTTGCAAAGCAACACTGCTATGCATATCCAACTTTATAATTTGTAGGATCATATACTACCAAATTCATGATGGTAAGCTTATTTCTAGTTATCTTTTTTGATAGGGAAAACAAAAAGCATTTGCTAGATAACTGGCTACATGTTGGATGGCAAGGGCTGTCATTTTCAGGAGAGGCATGCAGTCAGCTTAAAGTGACCAGATGGAGAGCGGGGCAGTCAGTGCTATAAATACCCCTGCCTCACCCATCTCCATTATCTCCCCATGGTCTCTTGCCACTGATTCTCATTGGTTGAACCCAACAGGAAGATAGAATGCAAACAATATCTTTGATGCAGTCCACTATGAATCAGCCTCCTGGGTCACAAAACAAAAGATATAAGTGGGACTGGGGAGTTGCGAGGAAAGATAAATCTGTAGGACTGACCAGAAAATATCTAGAAAGAAGTGAGTTTCCTTAATTTTATTTTTGAAAAGTATCTAAATTTATAACAAATATAATACTTAAGTTTGTTAAGGAGATTAAAATTTTTTCCTGTCTTACAAGCTATATACTTTCGAGAATCTAAAGACTATAAAAATATGACTTTATACTTTGTAAACAAATTCATAAAATTTAGAGATTATATTCTACATAAATAATATAAAGGCAGAAGATTCCTGAGAACGCATTACCTGTAAGGAATATGTTTCAAAGAGAAAGCTATTAACTTTAAAAAATACATAACCATAATGAATTTAAATTTCATTGCATATAGTGGCTGCTTACATAAAATAGAGCAGATGAACATAAATCTGTTTTCTAAGTAGATCTTTTATTGATTAAAAGAACCCAACAATAAGTTGTCACCCATGACAAATATTTATTCCATAGTTCAAAACACATTTATTAACTATAATGTGCACACATGTATCTCAACTTAAATTTATTTCAAGAACTCCTAAAGTAGAACTGCTAGAACTACAATAGCTAAGTACTATTACAAAGGGTATATGAGATTATATATAAATTTATCAGCAAACAATTCAATAAAACCTTCCCTCCGTATTTTTTCTACTACTACTAACAAGGAAGAACCTCCCAAACAATTAGGAAAATTGTGGATGACTCCTGTCAATGTGAATAGAGTCTGTCAAGAATCTACGGGGATCCAGAATTTCCTAGGGTGTCTTTTCTGACACTGTGGTAGCCTCATTGCCTCTAAAACGTGTACACACACACACACACACACATATATTTATAAATTATATAAATCTACTGTATTAGTGGAGCATACACAGTATAAATTCTATTCAAAAAGAAAATTTAAAAAATGATAAAATTTACAAATATAAATAAAAGTTCTAATCTTTTCTTGCAACTCTCTGGAATTCATATACCCTACTTTGGTAACTACAGCCTTAGAAGACATAAAATTATAACAAAGGTCTAAATATGAGTACACTATGACCTATAATTTGAATTAATGGCTGTTGGTCTGGGTAATAATTAATAATGTCCTTTTTTTCTCTCAAAGATTTCTTGGTTTAAATGATAGATCATATATGGGCACCCTAATATTAATAAAAATCTCTTACAAAACATGTGCATCCTGAATTAAAATTTTTATCCTATGAGAGAGTAAAAATCTTCCAGCTTCAGGCAGAATCAGGTAGTCAGGCATATTTTCATAGGCACAGGGTTTGTAGAACAACAACAACAAAAAAATCCAATACCTTTAGATTCTTTAATCCTTCACCATGGTTCCCTCACTCTGTGAGCTAAAAGAATTTCCTTCTTAAACCTCTGTTACCTGTATGACTCCTGGAAACATTTTAGGTTTTGTTACCTGCTAGAAGCTCCCAAAGCAAATTTACTATTAAATTCTCAAAAGCATATGCATTTAGTGCTTAAAATATGACTTAAAACTCTTTCAATTTTCCTAGGCTTAAAAATGTGGCTAATGACACCAACTGGCAATCACTTTAAATTCCTAAAGTTCTAGAAATTCAAATAGTGTAGTCATTATAGGATAGATGCCAAATATTTGCATGTTCTGTAGGTACCATAAATGCCATTGGATTTCTAACACACCGAAAGGACATCAGGTCCAAGTTTGCCGAGTGCAGTCTCACAGTTTGCATCTGTGAACCCACCATTATCTTCAATAACATCTTTCAAAAGTGCTGGTTTATATGCAAAATAATACAGTCACTCTAAACAGGTGATATTTATTTATTTTTTGAGACAGGATCTCACTCTGTCACCCAGGGCTCACTGCAGCCTCAATCTCCTGGGCTCAATCAATCTTCCCACCTTAGACTCCCAAGTTGCTGAGACTACAGGTGAGTCCCACCATATCTAGCTAATTTTTGTATTTTTGTAGAGACAGAGTTTCACTATGTTTCTTAGGCTGGTCTCGAATTCCTGGGCTTAAGTGATCTGCCCGCCCCAGCCTCCCAAAGTGTAGGATTACAGGTGTGAGCCTTGGCACTAGGACAATTTTTTTTTTTTAAATGCACAGACCTGTAATTAATTATCTGTACCTCCAACAGAGTAAGAAGTAATATAAAAATCCCGATTATTACCTTTCTGCACAGCCAATGGGAGTTCTTGAAGTTTCCAGACTGACCAAGAGTCAATTTTCAAGTTAATCATGTTCTTTCTTGATCTTTGTCGTTTTAAAGCTTCTTCAGCTTCTGCCCGGTCAGTTTCTAGACTTTTAATGAGATGAACGGCCTCTGAGAGCAATGTTTCCATTTCCTGCTTTAACTCTGGACACTTTTCATCTTAAACAGATATATATGTTCATATTTGTTAATAAATCAGTCAATAAGCTGGATGATGGGAACATGGGTCTTAGTTGTATTATTATTTTTTAATATATATTTAATAAGAGAATGTTAGAAAAATGAATTAGCTTTTTAAAGACAATTTTATTATAACACAAACATAAGAATGATTATAAACTTTGAAGACCTATTTTTAATAATCATTTTATAAAATAATTACAATAGCTGAATCTCAACCAACATAAGCTGTACTATACAGCTTTATTTTAAAATTATGTGTGTGTTTCCTCCTATTCTATAAGAAAACATATCATAAAGATTACATCAGGTAAATACTGAATAATGATAGATGGTTCCTAGAAACAAGTCATATTCTTCAGTCTCATCCAGTAAGAACTCTACTTAGCTTTGCCAGGAATTCACTGGAATTTTGAAACTATTTATTTAGTTGTAATACTAAATTAACCCTGAATTAACTCCTTTAATGAGAAGTATTTGTGATTCCTGTTTCACAGTTCTGGAATGATGTGGCTTAACATTAACAAAATTAGTACCATGGGTACTCATTTGACTATTTATGAAAGAAATGTGGGCAGAGTCTATTATATTCCAGGGAACAAGCACATGGTCTTCGCAGGAGAAAAGGAAGGTAAAGAAGACAGATATGAGTCCTATCCTTGTAGGATTTATGCTTATAAACACTAACTTTTGCCAAAATGTTATATAAACACATAAATACAAAGTGTTAAGAGACAACGCCCCCAAAGAACTGAGGCTAGAGGAAAAATAGCTAACCTGCATCAAGAAGAAAGAAAACTAATACATTTCTTTTTTGTGTTGCTTTTGGACAATAAAGACAATGATTTTCTAGTAGATGGGAGTATTAAATAATGGTTATAAGTGCAAGCTCAGCAGTCACACAGTTGCTATTTTGTAACCCATTGGACTTCTCAGAGAAATCCAGCATGCTGCTTCAGAAGCATTCTTATAAAACCAGTTTCCCTATTTTTAATGCATAAAAATGATTTTCTCTACATTGGTCCTTTATTTGCTGTCTTTGAATCTATTGTTTTCTTTTGTCAAATTCTACCACATCTTGGATACTTTAAATCATTAATTGTCTTTTTAAAATGAAAACATATTCACTCATCATTGTGTTCTCCAGCCAATTTATGATTCATTCTATAATCAATTACAATAACAAGATTTCAGTCTGGAATATATAAATAAATTAATATCACTTATAATTAAAATACTTCTGATTGAATGTATACGTGTTTTAGCAAAGGTGTTCATTATGTTTCTAGGAGCTGTCTTTTATACTATTTCAATAATAAATTCTTAAACAAATGCTGTATGGGTAACTCGGGATGCCTCAAATTCATTGTATTTAACATCTCATTTTTTTTTTCTTGAGTGCCATCTCAGTTTTGCAGTTTCATATTACTGTTCTAAGCAACTACCTGCAATTTTTTAGCATAAGCCCTTAATTACAACAAATCTTCCTCATCCTGCTATTGTTGTATGTTTTAGACCTCAAAGGTACATATTGATAATAAATATAATTGTAGCTAATGGAACTGTAGTTGTGATTGTTAATATATCTATTTTTTCTCTCAGCATTTGTTGTGTGAAAACTTGGTAAGTAATGATTAAGGTCCTCATCTTCACTGTAGGCACAAATAATGAAAAATAAAACAGTAAAAACAAAGCTTTGCTATGAATGAAAACTTTGAAAAACAAAATATTCTTGTTTTTAAAAAGTCCTAAGTTTATTAGTCTTCAATCAAGGATTTAGCAATTTTTTGCTAAAAAATTTTAGCGAAATTTTTTAATGCATTTCTTTTTTGTGTTGTTTTTGGACAATAAAGACAATGATTTTCTGCTAGATGGGAGTATGAAATAATGGTTACAAGTGCACGTTCAGCAGTCACACAGTCGCTATTTTTTAACCCATTGGAAGAGGAGGTGCTACATAAAATCTCAATAACAGATTTAAATACACTAAAGTAGTGTTAACACAAATTTTACCCCAGTATATAAAATATTATGTATTTTATAAATTGTGACAAGAATATTTATCACAACTTAAATACATACTAGAGCTGCAATTTTCAATACGGTAGTCTTCACCCACACGCAGCCATTTACATTTATATGTGACTTAATTCACATTAAACTTAAAAATTAAGTTCCTCAGTCTCACTAGCCACATTTCAAGGGTTCAACAGCTGTACGTGGCTAGTAGCTGCTCCATTGGACAGTATAGACATAGAACATTGATTATCACAGAAAGTTCTATTGGGCAACACTAAACTACAAATAGCATCTTGAGAAGTGGACAGCCATCATTAAATACTAAGCACCTAAATAAGTATTTGATGTATAATATTCACTAATAAATATTTGTTGAATGAATGCTTAATCAAACAATACAGAGGACTATTTTGTCTATTAAACATTCATAATAATTATAAAACTCTTAAACATGATTATTGTGACAATTAGAAATATATTAAATGAAGTCAATGAGCTTTTAAATATAATTACAGTTACTCAAGTAGGAGGAACAACTTTACCTCTCTTTTCTTCTGGTTTGACCTCTTTCACTGGTGTAGCTACACTCCAGTCTTCTTTCAGGTCTTTTGTGGAAGTTCTGCTCCTATATAATGGGAAAAAAACAAGCAGTAAAGGAGCGAAGTACTTAAAGTTAGTAAAACAAATCTTAGGTTATGCTCTTCCATTGAATTTTAAATATTTGTGGTGAAACTTACTATACAATATAATATTACTAGATAGGAGACTAACATAGCAAAATTCTAATAAGTAATGAGATTTACACTTAATGGTAAATTAATAAAAACTTAAAATTAGTTACAAATGACCCAAAATGTCTTGAGAATATATTAAAGCTACATTTTTTAAAAAAGAAATTGGTCTTTCCTAGACAGTGTTTCTATAAGACAAAGGGTATTCTGTGAGAATAATTTGGATGAGCTATTTCTGTAATTTCAGTTCAGTAGTTTCTGGGGAATCAATGTAAATTACAATGAGTAAAAATATCATTTCAGATAATAAACTTTTAGCAAAATACCTACATTAAAATGTTATTTCCTTCCTAGTAGCTACACTGTTAGAAAATAGAAATATAGAACATTCATTGTCATAGAAAGTTCTACTGGACAACACTAAACTGTAGTGTCTTGAGAGGTGACTATAAATTAAAATGTTATTTCCTTTCTAACTAAAATTCTATATGTTGAATAATAAACTATTTCTCCATATTTCTCTGGTCTGATTCTAGAATCCTAAACTAGCCTTCATTATACATTTTTTAAAGTGTTTTTTCTCTGATCAAAGTTACAAGAAAATTGGTATCAACAACAAAGCAGAGAATTTCTTTTTGAAATTTTCATTACATTATTTTTTATTAAAGAAGTATTCTAAATTAAGAAAACTATATACATACCAAAAAATCATAAAAATAATGTAATCCATATTTATTTATTCTTCAGAGATCACAGAGTAGTCTAATGTTACTTCAATTCTTACAAAATTAGAGTCACAATTATACATTCTGCTTTAGTTAATTGAAATTATTTTCAGTGTATTTTACTACCATTTTATATTTCTAATAGCTACAAATTATTTTTCTTGTCACTGTTCCACAACTTATTTAGCTAAGTCTGTCTATTCCAAGGTCAGAGAAATATTCTTTATATTTTCTTCCTTTAGTTTTCATATTTATTTCAGAATATTTTTGTTGAAAAGTGTATTTTTTCTCATTTGTTTTCTTTTAAAAAATTGAAAAATAACTGTCCAGCATTAACTATTAAAAGTACTTTCCTTGCTGGCTTTTAACACCATTTACATTATGTAGTAAATTATTATAATAATTAGATCATTTTGTGTATCTTATAAAGTTCAGTTAATTCTTGGACCTGTAAAATTCTATGCTAATTTTTCTATTTTTTTTATTGAGCAAATTCCCATAATATTAAACATCTGAAAGTGGAAACTTTAGTGGCATTTAATACATTCACGATATTGTACAACTATCATCCCATCTCATTCCAATATATTTTCATCACTTCAAAAGAACATACCCTACTTATTAAGCAGTCTTTTCCCTTTCTACAATGCACTCTTTCATAGCAATGACTAATCTGCTCTCTTTGTGGATGAACTTTTATGAATATTTCATAGAAATAGAATCACATAAGGGAACTTTTATGACTTTTTAAACTTAGCATAATAGTTTCAAGATTTCTCCATGTTGCAGTATGTAGAATTATATTTATTTTAATGGTAGAATAATATTCCATTGTGTATACACAACACATTTGGTTATATATTAATCCACTGATGGATTTGGGGATTGTGTCCACCTTTTGGCTACTGTGAATACAGACGTTCTGCACATTTGTATATGAATTTTTGTTTGAACATGTTTTGAATACTTTTGGATATATATCTTGGAGTCAAATTGCTAAGTGATAGCTAATTCTAGGTTTCACTTTTTGAGGAGCCAACAAACTGTTTCTTGGTGTCTAAACTATTTTATATTCACACTAGCAATATGCAAGAGTTCTAATGTTGAAGAAAAGTGGAAAGAGTGGGCATCCTTGTTTTGCTCCTGTTCTTAACATGAAAACTTTCAGTCTTCACCATGGGTATAATACAAACTAAAGGTTTCTCATAAATATCCTTTATTGTGTTTAATACATTCCTTAAAATGTAGTTTTATGAAAGGTGTGGGCTTGTGTCACATTTAACTAATTTTTGTATGCTAAACCACTCTTGCATTTCTAGGATAAATCTCACTGATCATGATGTATAATTTTTTTTTTTCTTTTTGAGACAAAGTCTCACTCTGTCACCCAGGTTGGAGCGCCGTGGTGCGATCTTGGCTCACTGCAACCTCTGCCTCCCAGGTTCAAGTGATTCTTGTGCTTCAGCCTCCTGAGTAGCCAGGATTACAGGCGCCTGCCATCACACCTGGCTAATTTTTGTATTTTTAGTAGAGACCGGGTTTCACCATATTGACTAGGCTGGTCTCAAACTCCTGGCCTCAGGTGATCCACCTGCCTCGGCCTCCCAAGGTGCTGGGTTTACAGGTGTGAGCCACCACGCCTGGGTGTATAATTATATTAATGCATTGCTGGACTCAGGTTGATAGCATTTTGTTGAGGATTTTGTCATTTTTTTGTTTCTTTGTTTTGTTTTGTTGTCCAGGCTGAAGTACAGTGGCATAATCACAGTTCACTGTAAACTTGATCTCCTGGGCTCAAGCACTCCTCCAAACTCAGCCTCTGGAGTAGCTAAGACTAGGGGCATGCGCCACCACACCTGGCTAATTTTTTTGTTGTTGTTGTTTGTTTGTTTGTAGAGACGGGTTTTGACTATGTTGCCTAGGCTTGTCTCAAACTTCTGGGCTCAAGTGATCCTCTGCCTTGGCCTCCCAAAGTACTTGGATTACAGGTGTGAGCTACTGTGCCTGGCCTGTCATGTATATTCATGTATATTCTATAGTTTGCTTGTGATGTCTTTGTCTGGTTTCACTATCAGGTTATTGCTGGGATCATAAGATGACTTAGAAATTATTCCCTTCGATTTTTTGGAAGAGTTTGAGAAGGACTGATATTAATTCTTCTTTCAATGTTTAGTAGAATTTACCAGTGAAGCCATGTGGTCCTGAGATTTTTTTTTGTTGGGGAAGTTTTTGGTTATTGATTCAATCACATTATTTGTCATAGGTCTGTTCAGGTTTTCTACCTCTTCCTGAGACAGTTTTAGTAGTTTACGTGTTTTTAGGAATTAGTCTCTTTCATCTTTGATAGTTTGTTGATACACATTTGTTCCTAGTATCCTCTTATAATCCTCTTTATTTCTGCAGAATCTGTTGTAGTGTCTCAAATTTTGTATTATTTAATTTGTAATTGAGTCTTCTTTTTATTTTTGGTTTAGCTAAACGTTTGTGAATTTCATTGTTCTTTTCAAAGAAACAACTTTTGTTTTTATTGATTCTGTGTACTGCTTTTCTAGTCTCTATTTCATTTATTTCTACTTTAACCTTTATTTCCTTCCTTTTGCTAACTTTGGGTTTAGCATACTCTTCCTCTTCTACTTCCTTAAGGTATAAGGTTAGGTTACTGGATTTGAGATCCCCTTTTTAAATGTAAGCATTTATAGCTCTAAATTTCCCCCTGTGTACTACTTTTGCTGCATTTTGTAAGTTTAACTACATTGTGTTTTCATTTTCACTCACCTCAAGGTGTTTTCTAATTTCCCCTGTGATTACTGCTTTGACTTACTGGTTTGTAAAACATGATTTGTTTAATTTCCACATATATATGAAATTTCCAGGTTTCCATTTGTTATTGATTTCCAGTTTCATTCTATTGGGTCAGAAAAAATACCATGTATAATTTTGATCTTTTTAGTTTCATTTAAATTTGTTTTGTGGTGTAATACATGATCTATGCTGAAGAATGGTCCACGTGCACATGAGAAGAATGTGTTTTCTGCTGTTGTTAAGTGGAGTATTCTGTATAAACTGGTTAGGTCTAGTTGGTTCATGTTATTCAAGTCTATTTATTTACTGATCTTCTGTTTAGTTATTTTATCCATTATTGGAAGTGGGGGCATTAAATTCTCAAAATCCCGTGGTAGAACAGTCTATTATTCCCTTCACTTCCGTTAGTTTATGTCTGTTTTGAGGTTATATTGTTAGGTGTGTTATATTTATAGTTTATATATCTTCTTGGTAGAATGACACTTTTATCAATGAATCAAGTCTTTTGTCTTCTGTAACAGGCTTTGATTTAAAGCCTATTTTGTGTGACATTGGTATAGTCACTCCAGCTCTCTTTTACTTACTATTTGCATGGAATATGGTTTTTCATCCTTCTGCTTGTAAACTACTTATGCTTTTGTATCTCAGGTGAGACTCTTACAGACAGAATATAGTTGGATTATCTATTTTTATCCATTCTACCATGTTCTACCTTTCAATTGGAGTTTAATTTATTTACATATAAATTAATTACTGATAAGGAAGGGCTTATTTTTGCCATTTTGCTATTCATTTTCTATATTATTTATTTCTGAACTCCTCCATAACTGCCTTCTTTGTAACTAGTTGATTTTTTTCTACATATTGTTTTGTTTGCCTGTCTTTGTTTTCCTGTATTTTTTAAAGTAGAATCTTAAGTGTTTATCCTGAGGATTACAATTAATACCTTAACTCTATAAAAACTGAATTAAAATCAATGTAGCTTCACTAGTATACCTATCTAGTTATATATAAAGAACTCTGTTCCTTTACATCTCTGCCCTTTCTCTTATGGTATCAGTTTCACCAATTACATAGTTATCCATTTTGTGTTCATTAGCAGAAGTTTATTATTATGAATTTTATCCATTTGACCTTATAATCACATAGGGAAACAAATCAGAATTACAAAACAAAAATACACTTATACTGGATTTAACACTTACCTTTGAAGTTAACTTTATTATTGTTTATTATTTTATCATATGGCTTCCAGTTACTCTCTAGTGTCCTTTCATTTCAGCCTGAAAGACTACTTATAGGATTCTTATAGAACTGGACTGCTAGTGATACACCCCTTTGGTTTATCTGAGAATGCCTTAATTTCTCCTTTCTTTTTGAAGGATACTCTTGCTGGATTCAGAATTCTTCATTGGCAGTTTCTTTTTTTCCTTCTGGCATTTAAATGTGTCACCCCACTGCATTCTGACTTCCACAATTCCTAATGAAAAATTCACTGTTAATCTTACTGAGGGTCCCTGGTACATGAAAAGTTGCTTCTCTTGTGCTGTTTTCAAGATTCTCTTTGTCCCAGGCATTTGACACGTTAACTAAAATGTATATTGGTGTGGATCTGTTTGACTTGATTTTATTTGGAGTTCACTGAGTTTGATGGATGCATAGATTTAAGTCTTTATCAAATTGAGGAGTTTCTTAGCCAGTCTTTCTTCAAATATTTTTTCATTCTCTATCCCTTTCTTCTCACACTTTTTGACTGCTATTATGCTTGATGGTATCCCTTAGGCTTATTAGGCACTTTTCATTTTTCTTTATTCTCTTGTCTTTCTTCTTTCTTAGACTAGATAATCTCTATTAACCTATCATCAAGTTCACTGATTATTCTGACTGCTCAAAGCTGCTACTGAACCCTTCTAGTGAAGTTTTTAATTTCAGTTAGTTTATTTTTTGGCTCTAGAATTTTTTTTTTTTTTTTTTTTCCCCAGACAGAGTCTCACCTGTCGCCCAGGTTGGAGTGCAGTGGCACGATCTTGGCTCGCTGCAACCTCTGCCTCCTGGGTTCAAGCGATTCTCCTGCCTCAGCCACCTGAGTAGCTGGGACTACAGGTGCATGCCACCATGCCAAGCTAATTTTTGTATATTTTTTTTTGTAAAGATGGGGTTTCACCATATTGGCCAGGCTGGTCTTGAACCCCTGACATGATCTACCCACCTCAGCCTCCCAAAATGTTGGGATTACAGGCATGAGCCACTGCGTCCTGCCTAGAATTTCTATTCGGTTAATTTTTATAATTTCTCTTGAGATTTTACATTTGTTGAAACATCACTTTTCTGCTTTAGTTATTTGTTCAGGGTTTCCTTTATCTCTTTGAAGATAATTTAAGCCAATTGATTTATTGTCCAGTCAAATTTTGGGTTCCTTTGAGAACAGTTTATGTGAATTTATCCTTTTTCACTGTGAATGAGCCAAACTTTCTTTTCTTTGCATTCTTCATATCTACTTTTTGAAAACTGGACATTTTGAATATTTTAATGTGAAATAAAAACCATATTACACCATTGGATTTGCTATTTCTGTCTGTAGTGGGTTATTGTTTGTTTAGTGACTTTTAGGAACACTCTTTCATAATGGCTGTATTATTTGTCATGTGTAATCATTGAAATCTGTTTCCTTAGCTTACTGGTGAGCTAGTGTTTTGTGTGAGTTCTCTTAAATGGCTGGCAACAAAAGAAAGGAAAAAGAAAAACAATACTTTCAATCTTAGCAGATTTGGTCTGCCTTAGGGTAATCCTTCCAGGCTTGCCTAGGCTGTTTACAACACTGACTCTGCCTTCAATTCCTGCCTATGCAGATCTTAAAGGTCAGCCAGAAGTAAGATTAGGATCTTCTCAGTATTTTTTGAACATTTTTCCAGCCCTCTGTGCTCTTTCAAATCTCCAGTATATTGAGAGATTTTCCTTCATGTATCTATCCCTTTTTCCAACCTATTTTTTCACAGGAATTCTGGTCTGGTTAATGCTTGTCCTAGCTGTTATCTATAGCCTCAGGCTGCTGTGGCAAGTATATGCCTTTAAAGGCTTTTTGCAAATACTGCCTGTAAGTAGCCCCAGCCTTGTGATTGCTCCAAGTCAAGCAAAGTCCTTATGCTAGTCTTTCCAGGAGCTATCAGACCACTCAAACACAATTCTTTGAGAATGATGTTCCTATTATTCCCTCTGGCACTAGGAATCTACACCACAGGTGTGCACTGCTCTCTTTCTAGCTGCCACCAGTCTGAAGGCTGGAGAATGCGGAGCAGGCAAATTACAATGCCACAGTGCTCTCTTAATGCAATGCAGCAGCTTCCTTCTTCATTGAATTTTCCCCTACTGGTTATTAAATTTTTACTGGATTCCAGATTTCTGCAAAAGTTGATTCTGACCAATGTTTTTGCAAATTTTATAGTTGTTTTTGTGGAGGGATGGAGCTCTGGAGATCTCTATTTTGCCATTATCAGTGATGTCCTAATTCTCATATTTTAAAAAATATATTGTAATATCTATTGTGAAAAATCTTGCATTCGATTTTCTATTCCTTTTGAAGCTAAACTGGATTATAGCAGATGACTGAAATTTTGACATTAAAAATAAAATAGTTTTAAAAAGCATGAAATTTTCTTACCATTCTTCAAAAGAAGTTTCAAACTGTCAAAACAAAAGATCTCAATAAATATCAAATCTTCAACATATTAAAAAACAGTGAATAAACGTCACTTAAACTTGTCAATTCTCTACTTTACATATCTCTACTTCACTATATTTTTGTCTACTTATACTCTCGGTTGTGTAAACCAAAAATAAAATTCTAAGCCCCCCAACTGACTGAGTAGTTCCCCCCAACTCTTGGCCAAAGGGACCCCAAAGAAATCTAAAAAACTAGTTAAGGACATGATGGGAAAGGGGATTAGACATGACTCATTATGACCTCCTGCCTTTGTAATCTAGACACAACAGACCAGCTTTAAAATTAAAACAGAAATCTTAAGATAAACAAAAAAGACTCTTTGTAGCAATAATATACCAAATTCCCACCTGATTCTGATATAGCATCACATGACAGATAACAGGCCTTGAAAGAAATCAAAGTATTTCACTCCAAAATATATTTCTTTGACATATTCCGAAACGGTCCTGCAAAACCGTCTTTTGTGGCAGAAATTTGCATTCTGTGGAGAAGCTCTTGCCCTTACGAGGTCCTTTTTAGTGAGCCTGACATCTTTCAAGGTCTGATATGAGACATTCACCATCTATTCTCTCTGAAGCCTGCTACCTGGAGGCTTCATCAATATGACAAGAATTTTGGCTTTTTTTTTTCTTTTTTTAATGGTGAATTCAACAATTCAGGCAAGTAATATCTTTCAACCAATTATCAATCAGGAAACCTGAATTCACCTATGACCTAGAAGTCCCTATTTATAGCTGTCCCACCTTTCCAGGCCTAACCAATGTACAACTTGCATGTATTGATTTATGTCTTTCCCTGTAACTTCTGCTTCCCTAAAATGTATAAAATGAAGCTGCAACCCAATCACCTTGGGCTCATGCTCTTGGGACCTCCTGAGGCTGTCATGGACCATGGTTTTTAACCTTGGCAAAATGAACCTCTAAATTGATTAAGACCTGTCTCAGAAACTTATTGGTTTACAGTTGTTTCCCAAGAAGTACACAAATCTCCTATCTATTCATATTGTTTTATTCTTAACCCTACCTAATTGTTCTGACCTTTGTCTCTGTGATTCTAAATCTTACACATTCATCAAGGGACACTTCAAATGCTATTTATTCCCAAAAGACTTTCCTAACTGTCAGAAGTACATGACATCTATTGAATTTTAATGTGTTACCAAAGAGTAGTGAATACAAAATTACACGTGAGTTCACATATTTAGTTTTCCATAATATTATGCCTTTTCTGGCCTATAAAGTCATTGGCAGGGGTTATTTTCTACAGATATATTCTAAGAGTACCTTGGGTTGTACAAGTCATAAATTATCAAAAATGCAAAACCAGAATGTTACAGGTTTCATAGATTATCTCTAATTCAAGATGTTTATTTGGCATACATGATTACTTATCTCTAGTTCCCATATCCTACCAAAATCTGAACAAATTATATGATATATATGTGTATGCATGTGTGTGTAAACACACACACATCCACATTAATATATACATATACAGTCATGTGTCACTTAATGACAGTGATACATTCTCAGAAATGCATTGCTAGGCAATTCTGTCATTGTGCAAACATCATAGAGTATATTTATACAAACCTCAGTGGTATAGCCTATTGCTCCTAGGTTACGAACATGCACAGTGTGTTACCATACTGAATGCTGTAGGCAAGTATAGCACAATGTATTTGTGTATCTAAACATATCAAAATATAGACAAGGTACAGTACAAATACAATAATGTAATCTCATGAGACCACTGTTGTATATGTGGTACCTCATTGATCAAATCATGAAAAAGACTAAACTCATATACATAATAAAAAAACTGATGAATGCAATTATGTTTAAAATCAAAACAGATTTTTTCATATAATATGACAAGCTTATTCTAAAATTTATATGGAAGAGCAGTGTATCAAGAATACCCAAAGAACTCTAAAAAGGTAAAAAGAACCACCACATCAGATATCAAAACATATTATGACTCATGTAAATGAGTGAAACCAGATATTGGCATAGGGAGGTAAAACTGACCAGTGGGATGGAAAGGGCCAGAAATAAGTAAAATCATATATGAAACTTTGATGTATGATGGATATGGTATGGCTGATTTATAAGAAATGACTGGATTTGAAATGAAATCAATGTAGAAAAACTAATTTTCCTTAAAAAGTAAAATTAGCCATCTATTCCATTCATATGCAAAAATAAATCAATTTCACATTGTTAAGCAAATCTCCTAAGAGAAACTAAAATTTTAGTAGCTATAAAGTAAAACTATCATAGGATTGTGGTATGGAAATTCTTCTTAAACAAGACACAAATCACTTAAAAGCAAAAGTAAAGGGATAAATTTAATTACATTAGAGTTAATAAAGTAAAAAGACACGTCACAAACTGAGAGAAAGTGTTTACAACACATACAACTTACTAAAGGTAACAAGTTCCTACAAGTCAATAAGAAAATACAAGTAAACCCAAAAGAAAATGGCAAAAGATAAATTGGCATTTTGCAGAGAAGAGAATAAAAATTCAGTGAGCATGTTAATAAGATTCTAAACTAATTAATAATCAGGAAAATGTTATTCCTTGATTTTGGAAACTGGCATTCACAGTCCTGCATAATGCAGAAACCTACATGACGTTGATTTACATGGCAGTTCTAAGAAGCCATTTGAAGTTGAAGTATCACAAGAGAGTCAGGGGAAAATTGGTTAAGAGGCACTTCAGTGAATTGTGATATAATTATCCAAAACTTCTGAAGTCTTCAACAAGATAGCAATAATTAATATTCTCAGTTTGGTCTTCTTTATAGCTCAATAGAAAATCATTTTATAAAAATAAAACATTATTACTCAAAATGTTTGAAGCAGAGTGCAATTTCATATGAAGAAATGTTTTAAGGTAATATATCAAAACACTACCTTAGCAACATTGTTTAGAAGTAACAAAGAAATAATTTAAAAATTATTTTAGTCAGTCTTTGATCTGATATTTGGAGGCAAAATTTCTGGTACCTAGCATTTAAACACTATTTGTGCAGGATACTGAAGCAGTTAACACAGAGAAGGCCTACAACTCCAGGGAAACATTTGAAGTCTTACATTAATAACTGCCTATCTGAAAAATTTGGACAAATTTTAGAAGTTTCTCAAAGTCACTTTAAATTATTATTTTAAATAAAATTCCAGATTATAATTAAGCTTAGAATTTCACTTGTCATAAATAATTGTGGTATGTAGACGCTTTGATTAAAATATATAATATAATCAATTATATCAAACTAAACACAAGACTGCATACAATTCTTATTTCTGATTTTATCAAAATAGCAAATGAAAACAAAGGTTGAGGGGGAGCTAAAACTGCCCAATTGGATGTAGTTTAAAAAATTATTACATTATAGGGGAAATGAAACACTTCATTTACTTACAGCTCTAAGCCACATTGCCCACAAACTTTTGCTTAATAAATCTAGCATTTTCATTGTCCTTCTTTATTTAGCTCTATATTTTTATTGGAAATTATTACCAAATATTTAAATATCTAAATGATATTGTTGAGACAAAAAGTATTCACAAAACCTTCTATTTTCCACTGCAAAAATAAGAAAATAATTAACCTTATGTTAGAAATATTTTTTTAATGGACAATAACAAGTGCTAGTAAGGATGTAAAGAAATTAGAACCCATTTATATTGCTGGTGGGAATTTAAAATAGTTGGGCTATGGAAAATAATTTGATGGTTTCTCAATAAGTTAAATATAGAATCATCACATGACACAGCGGTTCCACTCCTAGGTATATACGCAAAAGAACTGAAAACAGGTACTTAATCAAATCCTTATATTATGTAATATATAATTATATAATACATACTACATGCATGTTCATAGTGGCCCTATGTACTATAGACGAAGGTGGAAACAACCCAAATGACTATCAACAGATGGACAGATACCAGCTGTAGTATATGTACACAATAGAATATTATTCAGCTATAAAAAGAAACAAATTACTGATACATACTACAATGTGGATGGACCTCCCACATTATGTCAAGTGAAAAAAATTCAGGTCACATATTGTATGATTTGATTTATACCAAATATCCAGAATAGATCTACCTATCAAAATTGAAAATGAAAAAAGGAAAATTATCTCTATTTGCAGATGACATGATCCTATAAGCAGAAAACCTCAACGCTACACAAAAAAACCTGTTAGAACTAATAAATGAATTCAGTAAAGTTGCAAGATACAAAATCAATGTACAAAAATTAGTAGCATTTTTATACATGAATAATGATCTAGTTGAAGAAGAAATTAAGAAAACAGTCCCATTTATAATAGCATAAAATGCCTAGGAATAAGTCTAATCAAGTAGCTGAAAGATTTGCACACTAAAACTATAAAACATTAATGAAAGAAATTGAGCATGATGCAGATAAATGAATAAATAGGTGTTCACAAATGGGAAGAATTAATATTGCTAAAATAATCATAGTACTCTAAGCAATATGTAGATTTAATGCCATGTCTATCAAAATTCCAATGACTATTTTCACAGAAATAGAAAAAGAATATAAAATTAATATGGAACCATAAAAAACACCAAAAGTCCAAAACAATACTGAGGAAAAAATGTAATGTTGGAAGCATCAGACTTCCTGATTTAAAATTATATTACAAAGCTATCATAATCAAAACAGTATAGTCCTAGCATTAAAAACAAAAACATAGACCAACGGAATAGAACAGAGAGTCCAGAAATAAGTTAAAACATAAATGGACAACTAATTTTTGATATGGGCATCAAAAGGACACAATGAGGAAAGAATAGTCTCTTCAATAAATGATGCAGGGAAAACTGAATTTCTATCACCAACAGAATGAAATTGGATCTTATCTTAAACAATATACAAAAATCAATTCAAAATGGATGAAAGACCTAAAGGTAAGATCAGAAGCCATAAAACTCCTAGAAAAGAACATAGAGGAAAACTCCTTGACACTGGTCTTGACAACAACTTTTGGGAATCACACCAAAAGCTCAGACTTCGAAGACAAAAATATAGAAATGGAACTGCATCAAACTAAAAAAAAATAAGAAAAGTCCAGTTACATACCGGGAAAAAATAATTGGAAACCACATATCTGATAAGGTTAATATGAAAAAGGTATAAAAAAACTCTTAAAACTCATTAGCAAAAACCAAATAATCTGTTTTAAAAGTGGGCAAAGGACATGAAGAGATTATCTTAAAAAAATGCATACATAGCCAACAGGTATGCAAAAAGGTGCTCAACATCACTAATCATCAAGGAAATGCAAATTAAAACCACTATGAGATATCACCTCACACATGTAAGGATGACTACTATAAAAAAGACAAGAGATAAATGTTGGTGAGGGTATGGAGAAAAGGGAACCCTAGTACAACTGTTGGTGTGAAGGTACAACGGTGCAGCCATTAGAGAAAACTGTATGGACGTTCCTAAGGAAATTAAAAGTAGGACTAACACATGACCCAGCAATTCATCTTTTAGGTATACACCCAAATGAGATGAAAGCACCAGCTCGTAAAGATATCCTCACACCCATGTTCACTGCAGCATTATTCACAATAGCCAAGATATGGAAACAACCTGAATGTTCATCGATGAATAAGTGAATAAAGAATAAAGTGAATAAAGAAAATGTAGGGGGTGTGCTTGTGTCTCTATGTGTGTGCACGTGCACACATATATGTGTGTGTATGTGTGTGTATGTTTATGTATGTATATACATATATACACACACATATTAGCTACACACATATATACTATATACACACACATATTAGCTATACGTGTATATATACATCTATACATATATAGCTAATATTCAGCTTTAGAAAAATGGAGAGCCTGTTATTTGCCACAACATAAATAGCTCTGGAAGACATTATACGAAAGGAAATAAGGCAGACACAGAAAGAAAAATGTTGCATGACCTCACTTACATGTGGAATGTATTTTTTTAGGGAGTTCAAATACACAGGTAGAGAATGAAACACTGGTTCCCACAGGTGGGAGTCGGGAAGAGGAAATGCAGAGATGCAGGTCAGAGAATACAAAGCAGCAGATATGGAGTATGAATAAGTCTAGAGATCTAATGTAAAACATGAGGACTAAAGTTAATACAATTGTATTATATTAGGGATTTTTGTTAAATAAGTAGGTATTTGCTGCTCTTATTACAAGGATAAGGCACTATATGAGACTAACATAGAAATATGTTAGCCGGCTTCACTACAGTAACCATTGTACTACTATACTATCTATGTGTCTGTCTACATGTATCTCAAAACAGCATGTTGTAAACCTCAAATAAACACAAATAAAATTTATTTCAAAAGAAAGCAGACCAGTAGTTGCAAGACTTGGGTTAGAAAGAGAATTAGGAGTAAATTTTTAATGGATATGGGGTTTTATTCTGGAGTAGTGAACATGCTTTATACATGAACTCCCTATGCTATTTTCTCAGTTGTTCTGTAGGTCTAAAGTGTTTTAAAAGATAATTTATTAAAAAAACAATAAAGTAGAGGAACATAAAACATAATTACCTAATTCAAGGAAAATATGTTTTAATAAAGCAAAAGAATATGGCTGGGGCTTTTGGGACACGAAAGTAAATCAAATCAGATTCATATGAAACCTCAAAGTTTTCATTAGAATTATGGCATTTTAGACTAAAAACCAAGAGACAGTTTAAAATGCAAAGAAGTTTCTGAGCTCTCAACTTATAAGAAGCAGGAAGAAGTTTGAGAGAGGAACTCAGATCCATTTTCTACAGACATGAAAGTACCTCTGGAACCAAGAGTTCACAGAGTAAATCAAAGAGGCAGTGAGAAACACAGACCAGGAAATTATTCCCAATGAGCAGGACTGGGTTCTAATACAAAAAAAAAAAAAAAAAAAATTCATGGTCCTAGATTTGGGGAACCTGATACCACATGGTGATGAAATGCAGAATTGTATGGATCAGTGAAAGCCCTGTGTCTTCATTCTTACCTTTTTTGAATGAGGGGTTTATTGTGATTATTCTATCCCTTCTTCACTGTGTGTACTAGTATGCAGGAGCAGTATTTGACTTGTCACTTTGGGCCATAGATCTGTGGGTCAAAAGAAGTTGCACACAGGGAACTTCATCTGTATCAGATCTGTCACAGAACATGTGATTATGGATCTTCATGATACCATAATGATATAAAACTGTTTTAAGAAAAGGTCATTGTAGTTTGCATTTGGGGAGCAGTATTAATGATGTGGCAATGGACTGACAGATTACTACCTAAATTGTCCCCCTATAATCTTGTCTCCTGGATCCGTATCTTCTCTAGTACTCTCCTGCATTAACAGTGGGATTGACTATGTGCTTTGCTTTGGTCAGCGGGACTTCAGCATACGTGACACAAACAAAGCTTTGTTAAGCACTTGTCTGTTGAGATTTGTCCTCTTGAAATATGCTCCAGCAGCCAACAACCATGTGAGTGAGACCATTTTAATCATTATTCCCAGTTGTGCTACCAGATGTGTATATCCACATGATTGGCCCCAGGCAAGAACCAGCAAAATTGCCCAGCTGAGTCCAGAACAAATGGCTGAATGGTAACTGCATAAATGTTTGTGTTCTAGCCACAAAATGTTGGAGTACATGTGTATATGTATGTATGTGTGTGTGTACCAAAAGATAAAAGAAAAAAAGATAAATGGTTACCTTGCTCAAAGTATTTTCATTAGAATGGGGAAAAATTCTAGGCTGCAAAGAATAAATGAGTGATTGGGAGGTGTGGAATTAAAAATACTAAATATAGGCAACTTTCAGATGCTATGTGGAATGGAGAAAGAAAGACAAGGAGAGATATTTAAAGGTCTGCATAGAATTTTAAAATGTTCTTAAGAATGGGAGATACATCAGTATCTTCAATGTGGACAGGAGTTAAGAAAAAAAGGAGATTTTAAAGACAGAATGCTGACAGAAGACACAACTGATGGAGCAAGATCTTTGCAAAAGTAGAAGATGCAATGTAGTGAGGGGAACGGCTCTAGGTGGGTGGGGGACAAAAAGAACAATATTTGTGGAGTTCAGAGGTGAGATAACCGTTTGAGACATTTCTGTTGTAGCTCTTTTTTTTTTTTTTTTTTTGCAAAGAAATAAATAAATGAGCTGTGAGGTAGAAGATTTAGAGGTTTGAACAAAGAAAGACTGGAGTAGCCACCACAGACTACTAGAAAAATTTCAGTTGACAAACAATAATTTCAGAGCACTGTATGATATACAATTGAGGTTGGGGACTACGGTTACATAATATCTCAAATTTTGTGTAATGTTCTCCAGTACCATTCAGCAGACCACGGGTGGGAGTGGGGATGGCAGATCATCAGAGACATTTGGGGTTGGCATTTTGTCAGACTACAAGGATGACAGGATAAAAAGTAAAGGACCAAATACACCTATTGATGAATGTTTAGAGAGATGAATTGATTAGGCAAGAAACTAAAGGAAAATAGGAACCACAGAATAGGAAAGTAGATATATCAGCGTTTGAAGTGCTCGTAAGTTTCAAGTTAAATACAATAGAACTAATAGAATGAGAGAACTCAAAGTATAAGAAACTTAGTAAAGAGTCAGGTGTTAAATGTTATGTTTCAGAGTTAAAAAATAGATATGAAGTGGTATAAATAGAGCCAAGTTTTCCAGTGAGAATGACAAACATTTTAACATTCATGTCTTTGGTCTTAATAGCTGACACACTGTCAAGAACACGATGTCATGGCACAGTGCTGAACCAGGTGTGCTTAGAGCTCAGATACACCTGGTCTGGATGCTGACTCTGCCACTGACATTAGATCTTGGGGGAAATCAGCCTCTGAAATCATTTTCCTCATCTGCAACTGGAAATAATGGCAGTTTCTATCTCATAAGGTTTTAGTAAGAATTCAATGAAATTATGCATATTGTCTAATAAGTCTATATTTGGTAAACATTTTATAAATATTAGCTTTATTATCATTGTTGATGTTATTAATTTTGTACAATATATTGTTAACATTTTAAAGAATGCTTTTTAAATACTTTCTCTCTGTGTTGTTCTTTTAAATTACAGTAGCATCCTAATGACTGATATTGATTAAATGAAGAGGAAAATTTTAATTCTGTAGAGCTTACTCTAAATTAAATAAAACTATTTACAGCCTAGACAGTCTAAGAGAATAAGGTAGAGGAAAAAATAAAACATAATCTTTTATTTGTGTGAGAAGATATTCAGGTGATTATTTTTATCATTGTGTGATGTTTCCAGATTCTTTGCAAAAATAAAATATAGGGAAAATTTTCATAGTAACTCCACTCTGAGGAGTTTTTCTTTGGAGATTCAAATTGCAATTAAACTGGAGTGGATAGAAAAGTCCGTGGCAGATGCACTGCTGCTAACCACAGGCGTCAGAGTGTTCTGACTACACTAGAAATCACTGTGGACAGAAAATTGTAAAAGACCGATCTGTCACTCATTTAATGTATGTTATACCCAGGGTAGATGTAACCTTTATAATTACTTATAGAATTTTATCTAATGGGCCTGACGTGGTGGCTCATGCCTGTAATCCTAACTTTTTGGGAGGCTGAGGAGGGAGGATTGTTTGAGGCCAGCAGTTCAAGACCGGCATGGCTAACATAGTGAGACCTCAGCAAGAGGGGTTTAAGTAAACGTACACTTGGCAAATACCCCTTTCTCTTTTGCTTGTTGCTAGGCCCTTCATTGGCCAGCCTGTCCTTCCTCATCATTGCACCAAACTTTTCTAACAATTAGAGTCATAAGACATGAGATTTGGGTAATTTAGAGAGATAATTAAGCCAGTTGCCTGCTTTGACCTCTAACATTAAAATCCAAAGGAATTCAGATGATCTACAACTCAAAAAAAGAATTTTGTGCAATTCATTATAGAGATGTATATACACAGATATAATAACAGCTTTATTGAGATAATTTACGTAGCTTAGAGTTCATGAATGTACACAAATCCACAGTTTTTAATGTAATGGCAGAGTTGTATAACCATTACCATAATCACAGATGACAACATATTATATGTAACTGGGGTGAAGCCTCCAGCTGGTAATGACCAAGCATTGTTCCTCTGCCTTGCTTTGGCCACTGCCTAACCCCTGGAAACTGGTGAAAGGGTGGTCTAGCACCAGATATGTTACCAGACAGGCCTGGGACTGTAGGTAATGAATGAATATGTATTCACAAAGATGTATATACAGATACATTTATAGACAGGAAAATGTCCCACTTCCTCTCATTTTTTTTACAGTCAGTTGACAACTTTACTGGGTAAAATGTTAAGTGGCAAAAACGTTGAGAAGAAATGTCCCTTTTCTGCATTTCCCTCAGGCATTCTGGAGGAAAATTGCACACAGCACACATTCATATTTGGTATTTTCTGCAGGTAATTATTCATTTTAAATATTTAAAAATTTTCTCTATTTGTAATTTTTGTGGGTACATAGTAGGTGTATATATTTATGGGGAAAATGTGATGTTTTGATCCAGGCATGCAATGTGAAATAAGCAGGCACAGACAGACAAGCATCACATGTTCTCACTTTCTTGTGGGATCTAAAAATCAAAACAATTGAACTCATGAACATAGAGAACAGACGGATGATTACCATTTTAATTATTTCTTACACACATAACTCACTTTATGTGACATGAGGAATTATGCTTAGGTTAACTAATTCTGAATTATGACCTTTACTTATTTGGAAATAATACATGCTATTAGCTTTGATTTCAAAAAATCAGAAGCTATCTTTTAAAGAGTTCTATCCAGTTGTGCCTGCTTAATTTTATTTTTGAGGAAATTTAAGTTCCAATGTCAATGTAAGGTTGTCTAATATTACCAACATTTTTTGGTAATATTATTGCTTTTTGCTAATATTATCACTTTTTCCATGTGATAATGGGAAGATTTTTTTTCTTATTGTGATAAAAAATTTTTATCAGAAAAAAATTTTTCATCTTTCAAAAAGATAGCTGGCCACCAGTTCATTCTTAAAATATTAGTTCAAATACTGCATAGATTTGAACTAAATATCTAATGGATAGTCCTCATCATTGCACCAAACATATTACTTACATTCTATTTACCAGTTCAACACTAGCAAATCTAACTGCACAGTCAATAATAAAACCAAACACAATAATTTTTAAATATAGAAAATAGAAAATCTACAAAATAACCTTGAATATTAACAAAAGTTTGTCATTAGCATTTATTTCGCAATGAATCTCCTTTCAGATAAAACTTGTATTTATTTACTTATAAACAAATTATCATTATTGAAATTTTTGTCTAGAAGTGTATTTATCTAGCATTGTTATTTTGTGTGTTTCTTCTCAAAATACCAACCAATATTCTCTGAAATGAGAATTAAGATCTCTCCAAGGATATAAAACAGAGGCTAAATGGACTTTGGAGTCAGACGGAGCTAAGTACAAATTCCAACTCTAGTGCTCACTACCTGTGTGATGTGTACATATAAGGTATTTGACTTTTCTATGCCCTAGAATTCTCACCTGTACAGGAGAATTTCTATAAAGGGCAAAAAAAAAAAAAAATTAGATATTTATTAAATGCCTAGAAAATAGGAGATGTTAGGTACATAAATCACCCTCATATATGGAGTGGATAGATGCCTCAGATGTATGCAGAAAAGAAAGGTTCTGTTTCAGCTCTTCATTTACTTTTTTATTCAACAGACAGTTATTGAGCGCCTACTATTTATCTGGCACTAATCTAGGCTCCAGAAGACAATACTAAAGAAGTCAGCCCTGGTGCTTCTCTTTTTTTGAGGTTTTTCAATGTATTTACATGAGAATAGTTCTTTTTTCAGCTTTTTAAAAGACAAGATGTAAAATATCTTGGCTTATTTTGTAAACTATTTTATCTAAGGTAATATTTTACCTGGTCTATTATCCATAGTGTCTAACAGTTTATCAACTCTTCAGAGCACTAAGTGGGATTCAGGAAAGAATATGGGCTTTGAAAACAGACAGAGGGTGTTTGAATCCCAATTCTGCCTTGTGACCTTGAACAAGTCACTGAGCTGTTTTAAATTACTATTTCCCTATCTATCAATTAGGTATAACAACCATTCAATAGTAGTTTTGTAAGGTCTAAGAGCAATGATGTAGTAAAAAAACATAATGTCTGACTTACATTAGGTTTTTAATCAATGGTAGCTGTTATAATTATTTATTAAAATACCTGTTTTAATTATTTATTAAAATACCATTATACCCCTTTAATAAATGGTAGTTGTTATAATTATTTATTAAAATACCTATGATTTTTATCATTTTTAACAACATGGGTAATTGTTAATTAAAACTCATAGGAAGTGTACAGCATATCATAGCAATAAGTATTCATTTATTCTCTTTATTTCCTTGCCATAGTCTTCAAAGCCCAGGACACCATCAGTCCTGTAACCCATAAAGCATTCCTGAAGGGGTAATCTGATTTGGAGAAATATAGAAACAACAAAGGTAACAATGCTGATATAGAATGATATAAAAAATACAGAAGTAACAATGACAAATATATATTGAGTGCATATCATTTGCTGGTACTTGTTCTAACATAATATCATTATCTCTTCATTCCCATCTAAGGTCACTCTAAAGCCTGCAATCTTGAAGACTGTACTCTAATGATCTCTAACAAAAGAGGTGACATCCTGGACTGAGAATTGTGAGTGGCCCATCAGAATGTTTGCTGAGCCAGATCTAGTAACAGTGGAAAGAAAAAAAAAATAGCACAGGTCTCTGGAAAATTGATACCCCATATGAGCAGTCTAATTCTGCATTAGTTGTTCAGAAATATAACCTTAAAAAAAGGTCTGAGAAGTGGTAATTTTTGTCATTCTTAAATCATCCTTTGAAAATAATTGCCTTTCAAGATTGAACTCCCTTCAGAATAATAAAGGCAAACTTTTAACAGGTTAAAAAGACATAGAATCATTATGTTCCTTTTCAATAGAACTATTAAGCATTTCTTTAGAATAAAACAACTCATTAAAAAGGGCACACTGTCCTTTTATACACCAATTTAATCATCTAATCAGTTTAGTGTCCCAAAAAGTATGTAAATACTACTTAATTTACTAGTCAAGTTGGCTTATGGAAATTACTACTTAGCATGATTGCCTCTGGATAAAGAACAAACAGGTAGGGAAAAAAACATCGATTTAATAAGGTCGTTTCACCCTTCTGGAGTGAGACTATCAAAAACATGTCTAGACTAGTAAATTATGCAACTGAGCAAAGATTCTTAAAAAGCATTCCAATTATCATTTTAAAAGTCCAAAGAGTTTTCTGGGTTCTTTAAGTAACCAACCCTTAGTGTGTCTATAAAGCTTACCAAAATATCAGCATTTTAAATTAGTCTCTTACCCTTTTCAAATGCTCCTGTATTTTGGACTCCACATCTTGGATGTGTGAAATCATTTTGTTGACACAAGGTGCTGGGATGTTTACTACAGCACAGCTGTGACGTCGGCATGGGTAGCTAAAGTAAATGCCTTTATTCACCCCTAAAGAGAACAAACGGAAGAAGCTCATTACTCATTCTATACAAAGTAGTAAACCTTGATGTTCAGAATAAGCAAAAAATATTCTGCTTTATTAGTGCTAATACTCTTAAAGTTTCCTTAATAGGTTGATAAATCTGTCAGAAAATTATAGAACAAATCTTCAAAAAATATACAAGCTAAAATAAAATAATCATTTATGATCTAATTCTGTAACAAATAAAAATGAACCCGAGAAGCTAAAATAAAACTTCAAGCAAAGTTAAAAAACATAGCATCATGAACTAAACATTGGAAAAAAATGAAGAAAAAGAAGGCAGAAAAATCAGTTGACCCATGGGTTACTAAACAGATTCTGAATCCCTTAAAAATAACTTTGAAATATATTTTAAATATTCCCTTCAAAGAGATGCCCTCTTCCAATGTAAATAATATCCAACTACTCAAGCATTGAAGTTCTTCCTTAAATCCAGCATGAGTTTCTGTTGCTGAAAAAAATAAAAGCAGGTCTCCTTCATCCTCATAATAACCTCATTTTCTACCTTCCATTTCTGAAAATTGGAGTCTCATGCGAAGAGTGATTGATGTTCTCACTATAGTATTCAAGCTGTACTCATCATAAAATCTACTCAGTCCGATGTGCCTCAGTGATTCTAATCCTGGCATGTCCCAAATCGACTGAAGGTTGCAGAAGCACAGCAAAGTTGTCCATGAAACTCCACCAAAGTGCTTACTTGCAGTCCTTTTGACTCTAAGGACTCTATTTGGCTGGATTATAGTTGCAATCACTGATCTTAAATTTGGAGACGCAAAACATGCTCAGCGCCTCAATGAGAACAGTGTGATGTCCTCATTTCAATTGACCTTGAGGGAACAGAGAAATAATCCTGTTGTGTTTTGTTTCAATGCCAACCCACAGAGATGGTAAATATATTTGGTATCTTCATTTAAACTGCAATCTTTTAAATGTCTTTTAAATGAAGCCTTATAATATCTTCCTCTAGAAACACAACCTCTTGTAAAAATGGCATGTTTCATTTATAAATAAAACTGTTCAGTCTATTCTATAATGTTCAACTCTCTCTCGTGTGTGTGTGTGTGTGTGTGTGTGTGTGTGTGTATATAACAGTGACCTTTTTATGGCACTAAAAATATGTGCCAGACATAAAGCTAAGCTAAAAATTTTTGATGCCACATTTTTTAATCCCACAACAATCTTATAAAATGGGATTATTATTTTGATTTCACAGATGAGGAAATCAAGGCTTAGATAAATTATATAACTTGTCTAAGTCTATGGAACAGGTAGGTAGGAGAACTGAGACTTGAACTAAATCTCCCTGGCTATGGAGTATAAGCTGTGAAGGCTGTTTTTATATTTTAAAAGTACGGCAAAATAAAGAGAAACAGTACTAAAAATATATTTCAGGGCATCCTAAATGTTTTGCTTGTTTTTAAATTTTGAATGTTCCTTCATAATATCAGTGCTGGTATCCTATGTCTTTTAGTTTGCTTTGACCATACTCTGAACACATATACTTGCTATAATGATTTTTTTTGTGTTACATTCCATCTTTCCTCTTTAGTTCATAAACATGTCTATCTATCTATCTATCTATCTATCTATCTATCTATCTATCTATCTATCTGTCTGTCTATCTATCTATCTATGTATCTATCTCTCTGTAATAGTCAAAAGACCAAAACAACAAGCTAGTAAAAATTACATATTGATCTCCTATCCAAATATCTTGATAAGGGCATGTTGGCCTTCCCTTTAGAAATAAGAAGGTTTTGATACACATTTAACCAACAAGCTGTCACTGTTACAGTTAAAACATTTGTTTTGCTTCAATAAATGTGGAGAAAACAAGAATAGTAATGATTCCTTTTATATTTTTCCTAACTGTGCCACTCTCAACCTATTTTGTGAATACTAATTAATTTCCATAGCACTCCTATGGTTTAGGTTGAATATGTAACATATGGTAAAGTAATGGGAATGATGTACTATGAACTTAAATTTGCACTAAAATCTGTAAAAGACATGACATCCTAAGTGGCACAAGATTGAACCAAAATTCAGTAGTTCATGTCATTCTTTTTATTCCACTGAAAGTATGGCATAAGTTAAAACTTTGAATTTTTAAGAATTTTACCCAGTTTAGGGTGACAGCATGATATAATCAAAAGACAGCTGAACTAGATGTCTGCATTTTCTTGACTGAATTGATAACTAGCTGTACATCTTTAGCTAAAACTATTCAGTCTTTAGGTCTCAGAATTCTTAATAAATTAATGTATTGGTAAGATGTTATATATTTTTCACCTGAAATTCCAAACATAAATCGAGGGAGCTCTTCCTTGTGAAGCCTGTGCACAATGGTCAGTATGAGTATATAAAGAATTAAGTTCAGGCAAGACTTCATCCTCTCTAAACATGCCCCTGACTGCAACTTCCTTGCCCAGAATTAATGCATAAAAGACAAGATCCTCCTGGCTCCAAGCCAGAGTTGAGGTTTGCTGAGACTGTGCAACAGGAAACTTCCATTTGAGAAAAAATATCAACTAGCTGTTTGTGTGGGCAAATGAAATAGAAAGACTATGTTTATAAACTGTCAACTCTTACTACTCAATGAATTTGATTCTTATATAATTTATTCACCCAGCTCCAATAATTTAACATGTTATCACAAGAGTCCTTCCTTTTCTTCTGCTTTTTATATGTGCTTCCTTTATGTATGTTACCCCAATTATTCTATCATCCCTTTATCTCAACTCAGAACACTTAGGAAAAACTCTGGTGAACACATATTTCCTTTTCACATTATTATCCCTTTTAACATCTTGGTTTTCTTTCCAAAATGTAACATAAGTCAGTGCTCTTGAGGTTAAAAATAATTTGTCCTCTATGCAAAGACTCTTTCATGATGAACATAAAGCATCTTTCATCTTTTATGGAAAACAAAGATCTCTTTAGCTTTTGTTACACATGACAAAAATAAAATCACCTTTCACTGACATTAGAGTTATTACATTTTCATTGGACCTTACACTGTTGGATACATTTATCACTAAATATCTAGAATAATACACATGGACTCTCAGAGTCGGAAGTGGCTAAAAACTGCTTCTACTCTAACCTTAGTCAATATGCAATGCCCCTGATCGGTGTTCACTTACTGCCAATTTCTTCTCTTCAAAATCTGCAACTTCAATACAATTTTTTTACTTGCCTTGTGGACTCAGGTCTCCCCACTACCTTGCCTGACCACTTCCTAAAGCTATTATTCTATATCAAATTTTGCTTTGACCAGCAATTTTTTGAATGAACTGTTTATACTGGCAGCCGCAATATCCTCATCTGATCTCTTCTTCAAATTACAATTGATATACAAATATTAAGATCCATCTTACATGGTTCCTTGCCTGTAAGGAATACTCAACTCTTTCAGACATGTGAGTGCACCTACACCACTTTTTATTTCTCTCTATAAGAATGGATCACATTGCATTCTGCTGTTACTACATTTATGTTTTCCTATCTATCTTCCCCATGAAATTTTCCATTCTTTCTAGAGAACAACTATATTAAGTGCCTTAAATGATTATCGAATAAATGAATAAACAAATCCTCTATAATTTTTTAAATTTTTTACCTGGCTATAATCCGATTTTTGTTCTATTCATGAAAACTTCATTCTTACATCCCATTAAGCAGTATATCAACTGCCATCCATGAAGGAGTAATTGATATGGAATTAGTTCTCCAGTTATAAGCAACTCTAAATCTGGATTTCAAAATATGAGACAACTGATTTTGGACATCGAAAAATGGACAGTTCAAGGTTTTTATTTCTAAGAAAAGGGAAACTGATAAAGTGGAGTCCCACAATCACCAAGCTCTCTGCCAAGGGACAATTTCCCAACTACAATAAAGAGATCTGGGAGCAAAAGAGAGCACAGTAATCCCGCTGAGTTGAAAAGCAAATATGAGTTTCATGGACAGTGGAAGCATCTGGAAGAAGGCAGGAACTCAAGAAGAGAGAGCAATGCAGAAAGGAGCCTCAGAAACACATGTGAGAGGCCCCTCTGACATATGGCATAGAATCCCTGACCAATAACTTCTACCCAGAATGTGCAGAGAAAATTCACAACTTAATATTCAGAAAATAGGCATAAGGCTTGGACTCTTCACAAAAGACAATATACAAATGACTAATACAATGTGGAAACATGCTTAACATTGTTAGTCATCAAGAAAACGCAAATTTAACTAACAGTTCAATACAATTTCACACACACTATAATGCCTAAAATTATAAAGGTTGGCAATGCCCTGTATCAGAGAGGATATAGAACAACTGGAATTGATACATTGCTAGTGGAAATGTAAAATTGTTTAAACACTTTGGAAAACAATTTGACAATTTCTTATAAAAGTTAAAGTTACCATAGGACTCAGCATTCCTCTTCTTTATATTTTCCCATGACAAATAAAAATATGTCCACAAAAAGAATTGTAGGTGAATGTTCATAATAGCTTTCTTGATAATAGTCAAAAATTGAAAAAAATCTCAAATTTCCATTAAAGGCTAAATAAATTGTGCAATATTATTGATCAATAAAAATGAACAAGCTACTGATATATGCAACAGCACGGATCAACATTAGAGACATTTTCCTGAGTCTGAAAAAGTTGGACACAAAGAAGTGGCATAATTTCATGTATTTGAAATGTTAGAATGGTAAAACTAAAATCATACTGGAGTTGTGGGAGTGAGTGAAAGTAATCTTGTCTATAGAGGGAGCATGAATGAACTTTCTGGAAATATGGAAATTTCTATACAGTGTTTGAGGTGGTGTTTAAATGGATGTGTATGTTTGTCAAAAGTCATTCACTTGTACACTGTAAATGAGTGGATTTTATTGCATTTAAATTGTACCACCATACATCTGCTTTATGAAAAAGACATCTAAGCATATCCTAGTGACAGAGCTCAATAATCTTGTATCGTTCTCCTACTTTAACTTTTTATACTACAAAACATTGTAGACAGCCCTTCCTTGAAATGTTCTTTTAATAACTTTCTCTAGCTGCTTCTTCACCTATTTATTCTCATATTACTTAAACATGACTATTTGATAAGAAATAATCTTTTCCTCTACACTTTCTCCTTTAATCATCTCCTTTAAGTGCTTAACTCTCAACTAAACAACTTTAGACTTAACCTTGTCCTGAGCTCCTTGTCAAATGTACAAATTTCCCATATCTGTCCTTCCTAGACTCCCATCCTGGCATTGAGAGTAAGGAAGGGAGGTCTGGACCTGCAGAATCCTATGCAGAATGGGAGAAGCATGATAGAGAAAACTAAAATGTACCCATTGAGAAGCTGGTATACCACAAACAAGGAAATACAGTCACAACAGTAAACTAAAATGCCAAAGCAGAAAGGCACAGAAGAAAAGGGACACATTTGTATGAATAGACATAGAGCTGGAAGGGATAAAGGAGGCATCCAGGGGAGCTCCAAGATGGAAGGTATCTGATACAGTACAAGCAGTGAAAATGATGCCTTCTACAGAGGATCCTCAGAAATCACTTGAAAAGTAAAAGAACTGTTATTAGTGGAAGGTATCCAAGTTACTGATGGCAAATCTATACTGGTCTGCAGCAACTTCAGTTCTTGCCTCCTCAGACAAAATAATTCGACTGAGAAGAATAAGGCAGAAGGACAGACCAAGGCAAGTTTCAGAACAGGAGTGAAAGTTTTATTAAAAAGCTTTAGGACAGTAAGGAAAGGAAGAAAAGGAAAGAAGAAAAGTACAATCTGGATGAAGGCCAAGCGGGTGACTTGAGAAACCAAGTGCGCAGCTTGACTTATGGACTTGGATTTTATATGTTGGCATACTTCCAAGATACTGCATTACTTCTCCCCACTCCTGAGATTTTATCGGGAAGCTGCTGATGAGTTTAAGGTGTTTTTTGTTAGGGAACTGCCTTTCTCTGGCACTGGCTGTGAGCAGTTATTACTTTAGATTAATAGTTAACAACTGCTTGACCATCACCTGACAGTCACCCAAAACTCCTGGTGTGTTGAGGGAGGAGTGGGGGGAGGGGAGTGGACAGGAGGGGAGAGTCCTCTTTTGCCCTGCTCATACCTGAGAGGCTACCTATTCTAACAGAATAAGAAAGTAAAGATGTTCCAAAATAAAACTTTTGATTAGCCTTCCCTCTGTCCCCAATCTATTTGGATTCTTTTTTTATTTTTTTATAATTTCTACCTTTATTTTAGATTCAGGGAATGCATATGCAAGTTTGTTACATGGCTATATTGTGTGATGCTGAAGTTTGGGATATGATTGCTTCTGCCACCCAGATATTGAGCACAGTACATAACGGTTAGTTTTTTAACCTTTGGCCCCCTCCCTCTCTCCTCCCTACAGTAATTCCCACTGTCTATTGGTACCATCTTTATGTCCATGAGTACCCATTGTTTAGATCCCACTTATAAGTGAGAACATGAAGTATTTGGTTTTCTGTTCCTGTGCTAATTCACTTAGGATAATGGCTTCCAGTTGCATCCATGTTGCTGCAAAGAACTTGATTTCATTCTTTTTTATGACAGTATAGTATTTCATGGTATATATGTACCACGTTTTCTTTATCCAGTCCACCATTGATGGACACCTAGATTGATTCTATGTCTTTGCTATTGCGAATAATGCTGTGATGAACAAATGAATGCATTGTCTTTTTGGTAGAATGATTTATTTTCTTTTGGATATATATCCAGTAACAGGATTGCTGGGTTGAATGCTAGTTCAGCTTTTAGTTATTTGACAAATCTCCAAACTCCTTTCCATTGTGGCTGAACTAATTTACATTCCCACCAACAGTGTGTAACAATTTTCTTTCCTCTGCAGAGTTGACAGCATCTGTTGTTTTTGGCTTTTTAGTAATAGCCATTCTGACTGCTATGAGATACTATCTCACTGTGGTTTTCATTTGCATTTCTCTAATGATTAGTGATGTTGAACATTTTTTCACATGCTTGTTGGCCATGTGTACGTTTTCTTTTGAAAAGTGTTTATGTCTTTTGTCCACGTTTTAATGGGGTTGTTTCATGCTTGTAACATGTCTTAAGT
The DNA here is from genome assembly GCF_000951045.1 of Mandrillus leucophaeus. NCBI lineage: Eukaryota > Metazoa > Chordata > Mammalia > Primates > Cercopithecidae > Mandrillus > Mandrillus leucophaeus. The sequence continues at coordinate 2,629,448 of NW_012101421.1, forward strand.
TCCTTATAGATTCTGGATATTAGGCTTTTGTCAGATGCATAGTTTGTGAATATTTTCTCCCATTCTGTAGGTTGTCTGTTTACTACTCTGTTGATAGTTTCTTTCGCTGTCCAAAAGGCTTTTAGTTTCATTAAATCCCACTTGTCAATGTTTTGTTTTGTTGTAATTGCTTTTCAGGACTTAGTCATTAATTCTCTCCCAAGACTGATATCCAGAATGGTGTTTCCTAGGTTCTCTTTTAGGATTCTTATAGTTTGAAGTCTTACATTTAAATCTTTAGTCTATTTTAAGTCAATTTTTGTATATGGTGAAAGGGAGGAGTCCAATTTCAATCTTCTGCGTATGCCTAGCTAGCTATCTCAGCACCATTTATTGAACAGGGAATCCTTTCCCCATTGCTTATGTTTGTCGACTTTGACAAAAATGAGATGGATGCAGGTGTGAGGTTTTACTTTTAGGTTCTCCATTCTGTTCTATTGATCTATATATCCATTTTTTGTGGATATATAGATCCACACTAAAACAGCACCATGCTGTTTTAGTTACTGTAGCCATGTAGTATAAAGACAGGTACAATGATGACTCCAGCTTTGTTCTTTTTGGTTAGAATTGCTTAGACTGTTTCAGTTATGTTTTGGTTCTGTATGAATTTTAAAATAGTTTTTTCTAGTTCTGTAAAAAATTACATTGGTAACTTTATAGAAATAGCATTGAATATGTAGATTGCTTTGAGCCATATGGCCATTTAATTGACATTGATTCTTTCAATCCAGGAACATGGAATATTTTTCCATTTATTTGTGTCATCTATGATTTCTTTCAGCAGTGTTTTGTAGTTCTTCTTGTAGAGCTCTTTCACCTCCTGGTTAGAGGCATTCTTAGATATTTTGTTATCTTGTGACTTGGAAATACATATAGAATTGCTGCTGAATTTTGTACATTAATTTTGTACTGTGAAACTTTACCACTTATGAGTTCTAGAAGCCTTTTGGTAGAGTCTTTAGGGTTTTCTAGGTATACAATCATATTGTCAGCAAAGGAACAATGACCTCTTTTTGATGTCTTCCTGTTTGGATGCCTTTTATTTCTTTTTCTCACCTGATTACTATGGCAAGGACTTCCAATACTATGTTGAATAGGAGTAGTCAGAATGGGCATGCTCATCTTCTTCCAGTTCTAAAGAGGAATGCTTCCAGCTTTGGCTCATTCGGTCTGATGCTGGCTGTGGGTCTGTCATAGATGGCTCTTATCATTTTGAGGTATATTCCTTTTATGCCTAGTTTCTTGAACATTTTTATCATAAAGTGATGTTGGATTTTATCAAAAGCTTTTCCCACATCTATTGAGATGATCATAATGCTTTTGTTTTTAATTCAATTTATAAGGTGAATTACTTTACTGATTTGCGTATGTTGAACCAAACCTGCATCCCAGGAATAAAGCCTTACTTGATCATGGTGAAGTAACTTTTTGATGTGCTGCTGAATTCAGTTTGCTAGTATTTTGTTGAGGATTTTAGTATTTATGTTCATCAAGGATATCAGCCTGTTGTTTTCTTTTTTCATTGTGTCTTTGCAAGGTTTTGGTACCAGGGTGATGTTGGCTTTGTAGAATTAGTTTGGGAGGAGTCCACTTTGATATTATGTAATCGTTTCAGTAGGATTGGTGCCAGCCTTTCTTTATATGGCTGGTGGAATTTAGCTTTGAATCAACTTGGTCTGGGGCTTTTGGTGGTTGGTAGGCTTATTACTACCAATTTAATTTCAGAACTCAATATTGATCTGTTCAGAGTTTCAACTTACTCCTGATTCAATCTGGTGAGACTATGTGTTTCTAGGAATTTATTCATTTCCTCCAGCTTTTTTAGTTTGTGTGACTAGAGATGTTCACAATAGTCTCTGAGGATCTTTTGTATTTCTGTGGCATCAGTTGTAATTTCACCTTTGTTGTTCTTGATTGTGCTTATTTGTGTCATATCTCTTTTTTCTTTGTTAATTTAGCTAGTGGTCTATCAATCTTGTTTATCCTTTCAAAAAACCAACTTATGGTTTAATTGATTCTTTGGGTAGATTTTTGGATCTCAATTTCATTCACTGCTGTTCAATTTTAGTTATTTCTTTTCTTCTGCTTTTCTTCTGCTAATTTTGGAGTCGTTTGTTCTTGTTTTTCCAGTTCCCCTAGGTGTAATGTTAGATTGTTAATTTGAGATCTTTCTAACTTTTGTGGTGGGCATTTTGCACTACAAAGTTTCCTCTTAATGCTGCTTTTGCTGCATCCCAGAGATTTGGGTATGTTGTGTTTTCATTTATTTTCAGATAACTTTTTTATTTTTGCCTTAATTTCACTGTTTACCCAAAAGTCATTCAGGAGCAATTTGTTTAATTTTTATGTAATTGTGTGGTTTTGAGAGATCTTGGTATTGATTTCTATTTTTATTATTTTTACATTATTTGAGACAGAGTCTTGCTCTGTTGCCCAGGCTGGAGTACAGTGGCATGATCACAACTTACTGCGGCCTTGACCTCCGGGACTCAAGTGATTCTCCCACCTCAGCCTCCCAATTAGCTGGGAATATATGCATGTGACACCATGCACAGCTAATTTTTTGTATCTTTTGTAGAGATAGGGTTTCACCATGTTGCCCAGGCTGGTTTCAAACTCCTGGACTCAAGCAATCCACCCAGACTCTATTTCTAGTATTATTCTACTGTGGCCTGAGAGTATGGTTCATATAATTTTGATTTTTAAAAATTTATCAAGACTTGCTTAATGGCTGAGCATGTGTTCAATCTTGGAGTATGTTCCATGGGTATCGGGGGAACACACCCCCAATATTTCAACATAGGTTCTTTCTATTTTCCATAAGTGTCGGCCGGCTGAGAAAGAGAAAGAGTACAAAGAGAAGAGTTTTACAGCTGGGCCTCTGGGGGTGACATCACATATTGGTAGGACCGTGATGCCCACCTAAGCTGCAAAACCAGCAGGTTTTTATTAAGGATTTCAAATGGGGATGGGGTGTATGAACAGGGAATAGGTCACAAAGATCACATGCTCCAAAGGGCAAAAAGGAGAACAAAGATCACATGCTTGTGAGGCCAATAAAGATCACAAGGCAAAGGGCAAAATCAAAAAACACCTGCTAAGGGTCTATGCTCAGCTGTGCATGTATTGTCTTGATAAACATCTTAAACAACAGAAAACAGGGTTCGAGAGCACAGAACCAGTATGACCTCAAATTTACCAGGGAGCGGTTTTTTTCCCCACCCTAATAAGCCTGAGGGTACTGCAGGAGACCAGGGCGTATTTCAGTCCTTATCTCAACCACATAAGGCAGACACTCCTAGAGCGGTCATTTATACATGAGGACATTTGGACTGGGCTGAATTCCCTACAGTGTAGCAAAGCAGCTGTGGCCAGACTGCTTCTTTAGATCCCTCCTCACTGGGCATGGACAGGGTCTCTCTGCAGGTGATCCAGCACCAGTCAGGGGCTTACAGACATAATTCTCATCTCCCTGGGAAAGAGCACTTTGGGGAAGGGGTGGCTGTGGTCTCAGGTTCAGTGGACTTAGTATTTCCTGCCTGGCTGCCCTGAAGAGATCAGCTGATCCTGACAAGGGGCATTCCCCCAGCACAGCACACCAGCTCCACTAAGGGACAGCCACTAAGGGACAGACGACCCCCTCAACTGGGACCTTGACCCCCACACCTCCTGACTGGATGAGACCTCCCAACTAGGGTCGCCAGATACCTCATACAGGAGAGTTCTGGGTGGCATCTGGTCAGTGTCAGTGCCCCTCTGGGACAAAGCTTCCAGAGGAAAGAGCAGGCAGAAATCTTTGCTATTCTGCACCCTCCACTGGTGATACCCAGGCAAACAGAGTCTGCAGTGGACACCCAGCAAACTGCAGCAGATCTGCATAAGAGGGGCCTGACTATTAGAAGAAAAACACACAAAAAGCAACAACAACATCAACAAAAGAGACCCCACAAAATCCCCGTCCAAAGTTTATCGGCCTCAAAGATCAATGGTAGAAAAATCCATGAAGATGAAGAAAAGTCAATGCAAAAACACTGAAAATCCTCAAAGCTGGAATGCCTCTTCTCCTCCGAATAATCACAACACTTCTCCAGCAAGGGCACAGAATGGGGCCAATGGTGAGATGGATGAACTGACAGAAGTAGACTTCACAAAGTGGGTAATAATGAATTTCACTGATCTAAAGCATTATCTTCTAACCCAATGCAAAGAAGCTAAAAACCACGATAAAAGATTACAGGAGCTGTTAACTAGAATAACCAGTTTAGAGAGGAATATAAATGGCCTGATGGAGCTGAAAAACACAGCACGGCAACTTCATGATGGAAACGTAAGTATCAATAGCTGAATCGACCAAGCAGAAGAGAGAATATCAGAGCTTGAAGACTCTCTTGCAGAAATAAAGCAGACAAACAAGATCAGATAAAAAAGAAAGAAATTAAACAAACAAAACCTCTGAGAACTATGGGACTATGTAAAGAGACTGAACCTATGACTGATTAGAGAACCTGAAAGAGATGGGGAGGATGGAACCAAGTTGGAAAACACACTTCAGGACACCATCCAGGAGAACTTCCCCAATCTAGCAAGACAGGCCAATTTTCAAATCCAGGAAATCCAGAGAACCCCAGTAAGATATTTCATGAAAAGATTTACCCCCAAGACACATAATCATCAGATTCTCCAAGGTAAAAATGAAGGAAAAATTGTTAAGGGCAGCCAGAGAGAAAGGCAAGGTCATCCACAAAGGGCAGCCCATCAGACTAACCGTGTACCTCTCAGTGGAAACCCTAAAAGCCAGAAGAGATTGGGGCCAACATTCAACATTCTTTAAAAAAGAAACTCCAACTCAGAATTTCATATTAGGCCAAACTAAGCTTCATAAGTGAAGGAGAAATAAAATCTTTTTTTAGACAAGCAACTGCTGCGGAATTTTGTGAACACCAGATCTGCCTTGCAAGAGCTCCTGAAGGAAGCACTATTACTATCCACTACAAAAACACACTGAAGTACACAGAACAACAACTCTATGAAGCAACTATATTAACAAGTTTGCAAAATTAACCAGCCAGCATCATGATGACGGATTAAATTCACACATAACAATATTAACCTTAAATGTAAATGGGCTAAATGTCCCAATGAAGAAACACAGACTGGCAAGCTGGATACAAAGACAGGACCCATCAGTGTGCTGTATTTAAAGAACACATCTCACATGCAAAGATGCACATAGACTCAAAATAAAGGGACAGAGGAAAATTTACCAAGCAAATTGAAAGCAGAAAAATGCAGAGGTTGCAATCACAGTTTCTGAAAAACTAGACTTTAAACCAACAAAGGTCAAAACAGATAAAGAAGGGCATTACATAATGTTAAAGGGTTCAATTCAACAAGAAGAGCTAACTATCCTAAATATATATGTACCCAATATAGGAGCCCTGAGATCCATAAAACAAGTTCTTAGAGACCTACAAAGAGACTTAGACCCCCACACAATAATAGAGGGAGACTTTAATAACCCACTGTCAGTATTAGACAGATCATTGAGAGAGAAAATTAACAAAGATCCAGGACTTGAACTCAGCTCTTGACCAAGTGGACCTCATTGATGTCTACAGAACTTGCCACCCAAAAAACAGGAGAACATAAATTTTTCTCAGTGCACTTACTCTAAAATTGATCACATAATTGGAAGTAAAACACTCCTCAGCAAATGCAAAATAACTGAAATCATAACAAACACTCTCTCAGACCGCAGTGCAATCAAATGAGAACTGAAGATTAAAAAGCCCACTCAAAACCACATAACTACATGGAAATTGAACAACCTGCTCTTGAATGACTCCTGGTAAATAATGAAATTAAGACAGATATCAAGAAGTTCTATGAAACAAATGAGAACAAAGCAACAATGTATCAGAATCTCTGTGATACAGCTAAAGCAGTGCTAAGTAGGAATTTTATAGCACTAAATGCCCACATCAAAAAGCCAGAAAGATCTCAAATCAACCCCCTAACATCACAACTAAACGAACTAGAGAACAAAGAGCAAACAAACTCCAGAGCTAGCAGAAGACTAGAAATCACCAATCTCAGAGCAGAACTGAAAGAGATAAACACAAAAAAATCACTTCCAAAAAAAATCAATGAATCCAGGAGCTTTTTTTTTTTTTTTAAAAAAAAGAATCAATAGAATAGACTGCTAGTGAGTCTGATTTTAAAAAAAGAGAGAGAAGATCCAAATAAACACAATCAGAAATGATAAGCGGGATACCACCACTGACCCCACAGAAATACAAACAACCATCAGAGAATACTATAAACACCTCTATGCAAATACACTGGAAAATCTACAAGAAATGGATAAATTCCTGGACACATACACCATCCCAAGACTGAACCAGGAAGAATTTGAATCCCTAAATAGACCAATAACAAGTTCTGAAATTGAGGCAGTAATAAATAGCCTACCAACTAAAAAAAGGCCTACATTCAGATGGATTTATAGCTGAATTCTATCAGAAGTACAAAGAGGAGCTGGTACCATACCTTCTGAAACTATTCAAACAATTGAAAAGGAGGGATTCCTCCCTAACTCATTTTATGAGGCCAGTATCATCCTGACACCAGAGATACAACAACAACAACAACAAAAACTTCAGGCCAATAGCCCTGATGAACATCTATGCAGAAATCTCAGTAAAGTACTGGCAAACCAAATTCAGCAGCACATCAAAAAGCTTATCCACCATGATCAAGTCGGCTTCATCCCTGGGATGCAAGGCTGGTTCAACATACGCAAATCAATAAATGTAATTCATCATGTAAACAGAACTAAAGACAAAAACTACATGATTATCTCGATAGATGCAGAAAAGGCCTTTGATAAAATTCAACACCCTTTCAAGTAAATAACTCAATAAGTGAGATATTGAAGGAATATCCCTCAAAATAATATGTGCTATTTATCACAAACTCACATTCAATATCATACTAAACAGGCAAAAATGGGAAGCATTCCCCTTGAAAATGGGTACAAGACAAGGATGCCCTCACTCACCACTCTTATTCAACATAGTGTTGGAAGTTCTGGCCAGGGCAATCAGGCAAGGTAAAAAATAAAGGGTTTGCAAATAAGAAGAGAGGAATTCAAATTGTCTTTGTTTGAGGATGACATGATCTATATCTAGAAAACCCCATCAACTCAGCCCAAAAGCTTCCTAAGCTGATAAGCAACTTTAGCAAAGTCTCAGGATATAAAATCAATGTGCAGAAATCACAAGCATTCCGGTACACCAACAACAGACAGGCAGAGAGCCAAATCATGAATGAACTCCCATTCACAATTACCACAAAGAGAATAAAATACCCAGGAAAACAAGGGAAATGAAGGACCTCCTCAAGGAGTAATACAAACCACTGCTCAAGGACATGAGAGAGGATACAAGCAGATGGAAAAGTGTATCATGCTTATGGATAGGAAGAATCAATATCATGAAAATGACCATACTGCCCAAAGCAATTTATAGATTCAACACTATTTCCATTAAACTACCACTGAAATTCTTCAAAGAATTAGAAAAAACTATTTTAAAATTCACACGGAACCAAAAAAGACCTCACATAGCCAAGACAATCCTAAGCAAAAAATAAAACAAACCTGGAAGTATCATGCTGCCTGACTTCAAACTATACTATAAGGCTACAGTAATCAAAACAGCATGGAAATGGTACAAAAATAGGCACATAGACCAGCAGAACAGAATAGAGAACTCAGAAATAAAAACACATCTACAACCATTTGATCTTTGACAAGCTTGACAAAACAAGCAATGGGTAAATGATTACCTATTTAATAAATGGTGCTGGGAGAACTGGGTAGCCATCTGCATTAAACTGAAACTGGATTCCCTCTTTATACCTTATACAAAAATCAACTCAAGATTAATTAAAGACTTAAATGTAAAACCCAAAACTATAAAAACCCTAGAAGAAAATCTAGCCAATACCATTCAGGACATAGGCATGGGGAAAGACCTTATGATGAAATCGCCAAAAGCAATTGAAACAAAAGTCAAAATTGACAAATGGGATCTGATTAAACTACAGAGCTTCTGCACAGCAAAACAAAGTATCATTAGAGCAAACAGGCAACTTACAGAATGGGAGAAAATTTTTGCAATCTATCCATCTGACAAAGGTCTAATATCCAAAATCTACAAGGAACTTAAGCAAATTTACAAGAAAAAAACAACCCGTTAAAAAAATAGGCAAAGGATATGAACAGACACTTCTCAAAAAAAAGGCATACATGTAGCCAACAAATCTATTTTACAAAGGTCAACATCGCTGATCATTAGAGAAATGCAAATCAAAACTACAATGAGATACCATCTCATGCCAGTCAGAATGGCAATTATTAAAAAGTCAAGAAACAACAGATGCTAGTGAGGTTGCAGAGAAATAATTCTTTTACACTGTTGGTAGGAGCATAAATTAGTTCAATCACCGTGGAAGACAGTGGCAATTCCTCAAAGATTTAGAACTAGAGATACCATTTGACCCAGCAATCCCATTACTGGGTATACAACCTAAGGAGCATAAATCATTCTATTATAAACATACATGCATGAGTTATGTTCATTGCAGCACTATTCATAATAGCAAAGACATGGAATCAACCCAAATGCCCATCAATGATAGACTAGATAAAGAAAATGTGGTACATATACACCATGGAATATTATGCAGCCATAAAAAGGAACGAGATCATGTCCTTTGCAGGGACATGGATGAAGCTGGAAGCTATTATCCTCAGCAAACTAACGCAGGAACAGAAAACCAAACACTACATGTTCTCACTTATAAGTGGGAGCTGAACAACGAGAACACATGGACACAGGGAGGGGAAGAACACTTACTGGGGCCTGCAGGGGGAGGGCAGGGTGGGGGAAAGCATTAGGGAAAAGAGCTAATGCATGTTGGGCTTAATACTTAGGTGATGGATTGACCATGGCATGTGTTTACCTATTTAAAAAACCTGCACATCCTGCACATGTACCCTGGAACTTAAGAAAATAAAATAAAATGATTATTTAAAAAATGAAAAATACACCCCCAAAACATTTGTCTTCTTTTTATTCTAAGAAACATGTCCTCAATGAACTGTAAATGTTCTATCTAGAACAGGCCAGTCACAGCTTGGGTGATTAAGAATTTATTTTAAAATTCATACATTTCGGAAATTACATAACAATCATAAACCCAGATTTTATGTTAACAATATACTATTGATACAATATACTACCTTATATCTTTACCATTATATATCTTTACTATGTTAACTATTAATGATATGCAGGATTTAGTTCAAAATAGAAATAGTATTGACATCATAAACTAATGAGGAAGTATAAATATAGCTTATATAGTTTACTATATGATTTACGTTCAGTCCTCACCTTCAGTATTTGTCATTTTACTTTCATGAAAACTTTCACTGTTCTCCTTAGAGGCTCCATATAGAACCAAACTCTGAGACGTGGCATTGTCTTTTAAAAAGAAAAAACACATATTTTAGTGAGTAGTTAATATCATAGAAAATTTTAAAATAAGCACCACCATGTAAAAACTATGTTACGGAAGTGCTCTCCTTAAAAGAAAAACAACTATGATACAAATATTAATCAAAACCCACAGTATCGTATCTTCAGATATTTTCTCTCTGCTCTTCAATTGATTTGACTCTTTCATAAGAAGGTATTCAAAATAGCATGAGACTTAAAAACAAATAGGTAAGTCATTATGTGTTGATATAGAATGTATCCAGGATACACTATGTGAAAATTAGCAAGGCAGAGATTTGTGCGTAAGCTTTGTCACCATTTTTTTAAAAATGAGATGTGTGTGTGTGTGTGTGTGTGTGTATATCTATACACACACATATATATATCTTAACTATGTTAACTATTGATATGTAGGATTTATTTACAATTATATATCCTGTATAAGTTATGTAGGATTTATAATTATAAATACATAAGATATGTAGGATTTATAATTGCTAGATTAAGAGACTGTTGTTTTTAGAAAGAGGACAGGTAGAGAGAGGGGAAATGTTTTATTTTACAATCTCTGAGGAAGTGTTTCAAAATTCTAAAATATAAAAATATGTTATCATTTATTTGACATTTTCTTATAAAGCTAAATATATCTACACTACAATGCAGCAACTCCAGTTCTAAGCTTTTAACAAACAGAAATGAAAGCATAGGTCCACAGAAATATTATCCCAGGCCATTTATATAGCTTTATCCATAACAGTGAAAACTGGAAACAACCTAAATGTCCATCAGCAGAAAAATAGATTTAAATAAATACTCTGTAGTTATGCAATAATATAATGTGGACCAGTGAGAAAGAATGAGCTGCAAATACATGGAGTAATATTGGTGAATCTCAAAAATATATTGATATATTTAATTTCATTATTATGAGGTCCAAGAAAAAGACGAAAGTAAGCTATGGTGATAAAAATCAAAATAACAGTTGCCTATAGTAGGCGAGAAACTTTCAGGGGTGTTGGAAATTTTTTCTAGCTTGAATGGCATGGTAGTTACATTTATGTATGCACTTATCAAAATGCATTAAATTATAAATTTAAGATGGCATTTTCTTGTATGTATGCTATAAAATAAAAAAGTGTTTTACTCTAAAACCATCAAAATATTTTTATATATTATAAATACATACATATATAAATATAAGGTTTAAATGCTTGCAGAATAACTTATGTTAATATATACTAACAGTTACAGATAGAATATTTATGTTAAAGCTCACTAAAGCATTAAAGAAAGCATAAAAGAAGGCAAAAGTAAGTTTATAGCAAAAATATTCAATAGGAAATTGTTCGAAACATATAAAAATGATAAAAGATAGTGCTAATCAAATAACTGTAATATATAAATGACTAAATTTACCCAAAAAGAACCAATTATAAAATAATACAGAAAAAAATTATAAATAAAATACATACAATTATTTTCTGAAAAAGAAAACTTGATGTGACTAAATATGAACAAATCTAGAACTTAAGCTCAACAACACCGAGAGTTATTACTTTACAATTGAAGTTATAGATAATAATAAAAAAATCTGTATGTGTGTAATAAAACAGCACATTATATTAAGAAAAAAAATCTTATTTTTTAACATAAAGAGAAATTTAGAGAAAAAATATAGAGGAAAAATCTAAATAACTGCCATTTATCTGTGGCATATGAAGTTCAGAATAACAAAATGACATACAGGATGTGATGAATACAATAAGGTAATACTGATATACAGATTACGAATCGCAAAAAGATACAGATTATATCATTTTAAAGGTAGTAAAAGTAGGTATCTTAGACAACAATAATTCAAAAAAATTTAATAAGTAGAAACTAGCTGCACTATATAATTAATCTACTGTACAATTAGAAATTTGTCACATAAAGTTAATTCAAAGGTATTTGGAAATTTAATGTATATTTCCAAATAACAAATATGTCAAGGAAGAATTCCATGTCATACAAAATACGTATTAAAAAGGAAGCACTTTGTAAAGAAATGTTAATGTGTTTAAAACAGAAATACATTCAGAACTTAAATGTTTAATTATAAATAACATTTAAAACACTGGTAAAAGTGAAGTATATATGTGTACTAAGACATTAAAGGGAAACATAGGAAATAAATAAGTTTTTTTTTTTTCTGAAGTGGAGTCTTGCTCTGTTGCCAGGCTGGAGTGCAATGGCGTGATCTCGGCCCACTGCAACCTCCGACTCCTGGTTCAAGCGATTCTCCTGCCTCGGCCTCCCAAGTAGCTGGGACTACAGGTGCGCACTACCATGCCTGGATAATTTTTTGTATTTTTAATAGAGATGGGGTTTTGTCATGTTGGCAACGCTGGTCTCGAACTGCTGACCTCAGGTGATTTGCTCACCTTGGCCTCCCAAAGTGCTGGCATTATAGGCATGAGCCACCATGCCTGGCCAGAAATAAATAATTCTAAAACTGTAAAAAAGTCTCCTTTATATATCAGCCACTCCAACCCACAGAGGCTTGTTTACTATAGAGCACTAGAAGCAAATGTCCTGTTTTCCAAGCTGCTGAGCTTCTGGCATTGTAACCACAACTTTAGTCCCCTTCTCTAATCACTTCCTTCAGACTCTGTGATGATGAGATGAGGTTTTCCCATAATTAAGACCTCAGTATTCTCTTTGAACTTTAGTTTTACTCTAATCTTCAGACGGATGTTCCCACAACTTGCCTGAGTCTTGATGACTCCAATCCCTACATTCAGTACCCCAACCAGTGATTTGGGGAGTTTGCAATGTAGCAGTTTTGTGGTATGTTCAGAGTATTAAAAGAATAAAGTTTCCACAATCAAATTCTTGTGTCAGAGGCTGACACGAAAGAATCAGAATTGTGTAAACCTAACACATGATTCTTTAAAAAGAAGAATTAAAAATATAGAATTGGAAAGCTGGGCATGGTGGCATGCACCTGTAGTCGCCGTTACTCCAGAGGCTGAGGCAGAATGATCACTGGAGCCCAGGAGTTCAAAGCTGCAATGAGCCATGACTGTGTCACTGCACCCCAACCTGAGCAACAAGGCAAGACCCTCTCTCTAAAAAATAAAATAAACAAAACTGGAAATATTAAGTGCAAATAAAACAAAAATCAACAAAATTTCATACACTATAAAACTGTGTTAAAATTAATTTGAAAGTTTAAAAGAAAATTAATGCATCAGTTACTTGAAAAGTCACCATGCCATTCTCGCTCCCATGGTAATCCAGTAGAAAGCATCATGGTCTCCCCATGAATAATTTCTCAAAATCAATAAGGAGTACAGAGTGAAAGTAATCAAACACAAAAGAAAAGTGGACACCACAACTCAAGATTGGTTTTCAGTAGGCAACTAATGTTACAATTTTCTTGTGTGTACTTCCAGATACTTTATACCTATGAGAATATTTCATATGTATGCCTTATTTTATGCTTTAGTGAGCTTTAACGTATATTCTATCTGTAACTGTTAGTATATGTTAACATAAGTCATTCTGCAAGCATTTACACCTTATGTATGTATGGTATATGTATTTATAATATATAAAAATGTTTTAATGGTTTTAGAGTAAAACACTACTTTTTATTTTATAGCATACATACAAGAAAATGCCATCTTAAATTTATAATTTAATGCATTTTGATAAGTGTGTACATAAATGTAACTACCATGACATCCAAGCTAGAAAAAATTTCCATCACCCCTGAAAGTTTCTCGCCTACTATAGGCAACTGTTATTTTGATTTTTACCACTATAGTTTAGGTTTGTCTTTTTCTTGGACCTTGTAATAATGAAATTAAATGTATCAAGTATGTTTTATCTGACTTTGTTCAATATATTTTTGAGATTCACCAATATTACTCCATGTATTTGCAGCTCATTCTTTTTCACTGGTCCACATTATATTATTGCATAACTACAGAGTATTTATTTAAATCTATTTTTCTGCTGATGGACATTTAGGTTGTTTTCAGTTTTCACTGTTATGAATAAAGCCATATAAATGGTCTGGGATAATATTTTTGTGGACCTATGCTTTCATTTCTGTTTGTTAAATGAGTGTGTACATAAGTATATGCATATATATAAAATATATATAAAGAGAAACATATACATACATTTCTTTCCTTCTCAGGACGGAGAGATTCCTTATCAATTTTAAACCATAGTGCAAATTCAACTTTATATTTCAAGTTGTTAGAAAATTTTTTTTTCACACACTAAGATCAGTCACATCAGGATACATCTTAAAATTCAAGGTTGGTATGTGTAATAGTTTAATTGGTAGTTTTTTACTTCTTAGAAGTTTATAACATAATGGTAAATTATACAACTAGAATTATATTACATTACATAAAACATCAGTTTCATGGTATCTTGTAGGATAAATTTACCACAATTTATTAAACCAATGAGGATGAAAAAATCTCAAATTAAAGTGAGAATGACTAATATTTATTGAATATATACATGACAGTTGACTTCAACATATTTATTATACTATGATACTTAATCTTTACAATAACACACATTAATTTTCATTCTACACATGAGTAAAATGTGGCCCAGAAAGGTAGTGAACCAAACCAGGTTGACAAAGTTAGTAAGTGATAGAACTAAAATTTAAACTTTGTTTCTAGTTCCAGTCTTTAAACTACACTAGCACTCTTTAAAACCTGTTTACAATATATAATTCCAAGAGATTCTTGTAAGTATGGAAAGATGCAGTTCTATACTCAAATAACATATTACTTAAGAAGGTTTTTTCATTTCAAGACTTGTTAGAGTTTTCAAAGTGTTTTCATCAAAAGAACCTTCAAGAAAAATATAAATTATACAAAATTTCTCAGTTTTATTTTACCTCAGAATTATTTTTTCCCTAAGCATATCTTGGAATATATATTAAATAGCACACTCTTTGAGTATGTCCTAAAGCACATTATCTCCCAAATTTGGGAAGAAATAAAACTCAGAAGAGGATTAAACTTGTTAAATTATATAAACCAGAAAAATTCCTCTTATTATAAATGCATAATTCAATACACAATAATACTATATATAACACATATTTCTTGGAATGGCAGGCTAGGTTTATCAGATCTACTTTTCCACTGAAAATAGGATTTTATATATACACACACACACACACACACACACACATATATGAACGAGATAGTTACAAACTACTAGGACAAAAATATAAAGAAGAGCAGAAACTATACTTTTAAGTGGAGCACAGGATGCAAAATGACATTTGACACAAAAGTCATTGACAATTCCTAGAAAGTTTGGGCTGGGTTTGATGACTTGTAAGTTTTACAAAATAAAAAGACAACCTAGTCTCAGGGTCCATAGACAAAATGTAAGTGATTTGTGAAATTGGATGGGGAAAAAATTACTCGAGTTTCAAAATATTTCTGTACCTCTTATAATATATTTAAAATATAATTTTAATGACAAATAATAAAAATAAAATTTTCATTCAGAGAGTATAAGCTTCAATAGGCTTCAAAAGGGTCTATAGCACAAAAAAATTAGAATACCTTAATTCCCAACTAAATTGTAAAACTCATTTTAAGTTGGGATAGCAAATGGCTACAGCCTCAGAGTAAAGGTTAACCAGAAATAACAACCCCAATGGCCTCTACCAGAACTCAAGACATTGTAGAGATATTTTCTCTGAGTATACACTAAACATCCAAAAATAAAAACAAAAGCAGAAGACCTCACCCCTGTGACATTAACACTTTGGCTGTTCATCACTTAAATTTGTAGACTGAGTTTTCAACATTGGACACTCCACCGAAGCCTCTATGCTTGAATTTGTTTTAAGTTTGTGCCATATTGGTACAGCACTATGTTCTGACAGAAGCAAAAACAAATATACTCTGGAAGAAGTCATCTGTATTTTAAGCATCATGGAATACCCATGAATAATTTTTCAAAAGCAATAAGGAGTACAGAGTCAAAGTAATCAAACACAAAAGAAAGGTAGAAACCATAACTTAAATAACATACAAAAATCAATTCCAAGTGGGTTGAAAAATCTAAGTGTAAAAGTCAAAACTCCAAAATGCTTAGAAGATGATTTGGACTAATATCTGCATGATCTTAGACTAGGATTTCCTTGAATAATACGTAAAAAGCTTTGACTTGAAAAAATAATAAGGACCCTTGTGCATCAAAAGGCAATATAAATAGATCAAAAATAAAAGGCATAAATGTAAAAAAAAAATTAGTTAAATATATAACTGATTTAGAACTAGTATTCATACTATACAAAAAATTCCTAAAAATCAATGTGAGAAAAGACAAATGACTCATTAGAAAATCAGAACAAAGATACAGTCAATTTGCAAAAGTGGAACTCAAAATGCCAAAAAAAGCACATGAAAAAATTTTCAACATCAGTAATAATCAGAGAAATTTAAATTAAAACCACAATAAGACATTGCTACATAGTATGGGGATTGTCAATACTTTAAAAGTCTAACAATGTCAAGTGGTAGGAAGAAAATGGAGTAACCTGAATATTCCTACACTGTTATGTCACTGTATATTCATGTCATTACTTTGGAACATAATGTGGCATTATCAAATAATGTCAACGACAGATATACCATATACTTATCAGTTCTGCTGATAGGTATGCCTTACAGAAACTCACACAGGACATATGTACAAGGATGTTTTTAGGAGTATTCAAAATAACAAAAAATGTAATGAATGGTATTGGACAATGGTATAGCAAAATGGATGAAAGCCACAAATTACACTGAGCAAAAACGGTAACAACAAGGATGAAGATAACAAGTAATGTTGAACAAAGGCAGCAACATACATATATTAACTCAGTTTAATTTCAATTAACAAGCATGCAAAATTAAATTATATCTTTAGGCATGCATACATATGGAACACTACAGTTAAAATTAAAAAGAAAAGGAAATTAGCATCACAAAAGCCCAGGTAATAGAGGGCATAAAGTATTATTCAGGAGAGCACAGGGAGACCATCTGAAACGCCGGGCATGTCTATGTGTGGAGTGAGTGAAGGTGACACAGATGTTTCCTCATGATCATTTATGAAAAAAACCCACATATTAAGTTTGTACACTCTTACGTATGCATTGTTCAAAATGAAAAAGGGAACACAGGAAATGGAGTATATAACATACACTAGCAATAGGTAAGTATTTTTTTAAAGAAGTGTTACAATTATATTCATTGACAGAATATCAATTAGGAAGAACAGAAGAATGTCTGAAATTATTTTCATGCTTATAATTTTTTGAAAAAAATTAATATGTAACAGAAAAAAAGAGATAAAAATTATATATAGTAGCTTTTGGATACCTTCATTTGTCCTTGACCATGCCTTTTCTCTGAGAGCCTTTACTTCCTGACATGTTAAACCTATAAAAGGTAAAATAAAATAAGTAAAATATTTGCTTCCTGAGTCAAATACTCTGCCCTATATTGCACTAGTAAGGGTACAGGAAGAAAATAAGCATTAGAATAAAGACATATATGCTAAATTACATAAGAAAGGACTGAGGGGGTAAGTAGAAGAGAAAGACAAAGTTTGATGGTGTTTCTCTGCAAAAGGGTGTTTGATAGAAAACACTCTGGAAGGAAATGGGAGGTCATCTTGGGTGACATTCTGGGATGATAAATAGATTCACAATTTTAATAGAAGCTTTCTGTGTAATTTCTCGGTTTAGTGTACAAAAGAACTTAAATGAAGGTTTAATCTAATTTCCAACGTTATATTATATATGGATTTTAAAAATCCAACAGTATGGTAAGATTGGCCTTGTGACATAGCCCAGTTTATTGAAAAAACACAATACATGAAGAGAGATAAATGCACTTATTTATGCATGTCATAACTGCATCTCTAGAAAATCCTCAGTACAAAATCAAACTGATTAAAGAGAGTTTACATATATGTCACAAATAATATAGCATGATTTTTATAAAAGACAGCATTGACAACACCAATGACATAAAAATAAACCCTAAAGACATATCACTATAGTTACAAAAGTATAACCTATGTAGGAACATATTTAATAATTATATCTAGGCTTTAAAAAAATTGTGGTAGTATAAAATGTTACTAGAACATAAAAAAATGTTGAAACAAACAAGAATGTAAATTATGGTTCACATTAGGAATATAAACATTGTAAAAGTATCTCTTTTTTCCAGTTTAAAAACCCATAAAAATATTAGGCCTATTTTATTTGTGACTCAATAATTATTTTTAAATTTTAAAAATGAGCAATAATATCAAAAAATCTAAAAATCATGGCTAATATGTGCATGTGTTTGTAGTGGAGAGAGGGCCTTGTCCTTTAAATATCTGAATATGTCTAATATTCTAAGGATATATTTCAAAGACTGTTGCAAGAAATAAATGTGTAGATCAATGAAAAGAAACAGTTTCTTCTCTATACAAAAACAGACATATGAAAATAAATTATATTCCATAAGATATGATACCCACAAAAATTAAAAATTTTAAAAAGCTATCAGATAATTTTACAAATATTTTAGGTATCTCAAAGAATTCTTTTAAAAAATTTAGATTCACACTAGAAAATCTACAATTTACAATTATAAAATTGAGATTTGTGCTAATAGGAAATCATCATACGAAATGCAAAAACAGAATATCCCAAAGTTCAGCATTCATAATGATTTTCCTAAATTACCAAGATAAATTATGACTTCTCTCTCCTTCAACACACAAGTTGCATGAGGGCAGGGAGTATATCTACTTACAGCCACTGTATTTTTGGCAAGTAGCAAAGAACCCCAGACATAGTAAGTGTTAATACATATTTATTGAATGAAAAATACAGTAACAAGAGGAATGAGGGAACACATTAGAGTGAAATAATGACCACACCAAGAATACAAGCATACTTCCGAGATATTGTAAGTTCAGTTCTAGACAACTGCAATAAAGTGAGTCATACAAAGTGTTTGGTCTCCAAAAGCATAGAAAAGTTATATTTATACTATACTGTAGTCTATGAAGTATGTGATATTATATCTAAAACAATAAAATATTTCTAAACATTGTCTAAATATTGTTTAGGTCTAAACCATAAAAAGATACTTTAATTAAAAATATTTCAGTTTTAAAAAGTTAATGATTGGCCAAGGTGGGTGGATCACCTGAGGTCAGGAGTTTGAGACCAGGCTGACCAACAAGGTGAATCTCTGTCTTTACTAAAAATGCAAAAATTAGCTGGGCTAATTTAGCTGGTGGCAGGCACCTATAGTCCCAGCTATACGGGAGGCTGAGACAGGAGAATTGCTTGAACCCAGGAGGCGGAGGTTGCACTGAGCCTAGATCATGCCATTGCACTCCAGCCTGGGCAATGGAGCAAGACTGTCTTTAAAAAAAAAAAAAAAAGAAAAGAAAAAAAAAGTTAATGATCATGTGAGCCTTCAGCAAGTCATAATCTTTTCACCGATGGAGGGTCTTGTCTCAATGTTGATGGCTGCTGACTGATCAAGGTGGTGGTTGCCAAAGGTGGGAGTGTCTGTGGCTATTTCTCAAAGTAGGACAATGAAGTTTTCCTCATGGATTAACTCTTCCTTTTACAAAAGATTTCTTTGTAGCATGTGATGCTGTTTGATAGCATATTATGCAGAGTAGAACTTCTTTCAAAATGGAAGCCAATTCTCTCAAACCCTGTTGTTAATTTATCAATTATGTTTATGCAGTATTCTAAATCTTTTGTTGTCATTTCAACAATGTCTACAGTATCTTCAACAGGAATAGAGTTCATCTTATGAAACCACTTTTTTTGCCCATTCCCAAGAAGCAACTTCTCATCCATGAAACTTTTATCATGAGATTGCAGCAATTCAGTCACATATTCAGGCTCCACTTCAAATTCCAGTTCTCTTGCTCTTTCCACTTCTTCAGTAACTTCCTCCACTGAAGCCTTGAATCCCTCAAAGTCATCCAAGGAGAGTTGAAAGCAACTTCTTCCAAATTCCTGTTAATGGTATTTTGACCTTCTCTCATGAATCATGAATATTCTCAATGGTATACACTTTCCTCAAGGTTTTTTATTTATTTTACCCAGATCCATCACAGGAGTCACTATCTATGGTAGCTATAGCTTTATGAAATGCATTTCTTAACTAATAAAACTTGAAAGTTAAAATTACTCCTTGATCCACAGGCTGCAGAGTGGATATTGTGTTAGCAGGTATGAAAACAACATTAATTCCCTTGTACATCTCCATTTCTGCTCTTGGATGTATATGTTGTCAGAGGAAGTAATATTTTAAAGAAATCTTTTTTTTTTTTTTTTTTTTTTGAGCAGTAGGTCTCAACAGGGGGCTTAAAACATTCGGTAAACCAAGGTACAAACAGATGTACTATCATTTAGGCTTTGTTGGTTCATTTATAGCACACAGGCTGAGGAGATTTAACATAATTCTTAAAGGCCCTAGGATTTTGGGGAAGGTAAATAAGCATTAACTTCAGTCACCAGTTGCATTAGTTTTTGACAAAAAGACTCAGCTTGTCCTTTGAAGCTTTGAAACCAGGCATTTATTTCTCCTCCCTAGCAATAAAAGTTCTAGATGGCATCTTCTTCTGATAAAAGGCTGTTTTGCCTACATTGAAAATCTGTTGTTCAGCACGTCCACCTTCATCAATTAACTTAGCCAGATTTTCTGGATAACTTGCTGCTTCACTGTGTACTTTTATTCTATGGAGATGACTTTTTTCCTTAGACTTCATGAACCAACTTCTGCAAACTTCCAACTTTCCTTCTGCAGCCTCTTCACCTCTCTTAGCCTTTACAGAATTGAATAGAGTTAGGGCCTTGCTCTTGATTAAGCTTTTGTTTAAGGGATTGTTGTGTCTGGTTTGATATTCTATGCGGACCACTAAAACTTTCTTCATATCAGCAACAAGGGTATTTTGTTTTCTTATCATTCATATGTTCACTGGAGTAGCACTTTTAATTTCCTTCAAGAACTTTTCCTTTGCATTTATAACTTGGCTAACAGCTCGGCACAAGAGACTATGCCTTCAGTCTATCTCAGCTTTCAACATGCCTTTCTCACTAAGTTTAACTATTTCTAGCTTTTGATTTAAAGTGAGAGACACATAATTCTTCCTTCCCCTTGAACTCTTAGAGGGCATTGTAAGGTTACTAATGGCCTAAGTACAATATTGTTGTGTCTCAGGGAACAAAGAGGCTACAGGAGAGAGAAAGAGATGTGGGGCACAGACAGTGGAACAGTAAGAACACATGCAACATTTATTAAGTTAGTGTCATATGTGTGTAGTTCATGTTACAACAAAACAATTACAATAGTAACAACAAACACCACTGATCACAGGTCATCATAACAGATAGAAAAATAATGAAAAAGTTTTTGAAATATTGCAGGAAATATTAAAATGTCACACACATACATGAAGTTTTTCTACATGTTGTTAGAAAAATGCTGCCAATAGACTTGCTGGAAGCAGGGTTGCCACAAACCTCAAATTAAAACAAAACAAAACAAAACACAGGATCTGTAAAGTGCAATAAAGTGAAGTGCAATAAAATGAGATGTGCCTATAGTCAGTTTCTACAAAGAGCTGCACAAGAAACAGACCCTGAAAAACATTGGTTCAAATAAATTCATGCTCTAATTCATGTTTCTGCCTTGGTGGATAACTGTATTGTTACACAATATTCCAGGAACAAAATTCCAACAGCATGTGCTCATCAAAACCACTCTATCAGCAAACAAATTTTCTAATGTAAATTCCTGATGAACTCCAGAATTTAAAATTTTTCAAAAGATACTAAAATTATAAAAGTTAACATGATATATATAACATTTAATGATGCATTTAGATTTAATAATTTAACAATATATGAAACATGGTAATTTTATCTTCTTTGACTCAAGATAGAAATTCATAAGGTAGATGAGCAATTATTTTCACTAAATATGACACAAAAAGAAATAATTTATAAAGGTTTCAGGTTTTATTTATATAAGTTGCAAATATTAACTATTAATAATCCATCATCAGAAGGTCCACATGAGAGAAGATTAAATAATTAAATGAACACATGGAAATTATTTATATTCTTTGGTAATAAAAATGTAAAGTAGAGCAATTGTGGTCATTTTCTATTTAATAAACTAGCTATTTAATAATAATCAAATAAAATCTGGTATTAATATGTTGTGGTAATAGTGATACACAGTTGAATGTGAGGTACATTTGTGGAAAACAATATAAAATAAATATTGAAGGCCACACAAATGTTCACAGCCTGTGTCCCCCAAATTCCAATTCTGAATACTTAACTTGAAACAAAAACCGATAAAAGACAAAAGTTAAAAAGAGATATCAAAGAAAATGATAAAGTAAGGACCTTTGAAAAATCTACCTCTCCATGAATGCAAAGATTAAAAAAGGCAAAATTGTCAAAATAAACATTCTCAGAATTCCAGAAATATAGCAAAGGCTTCCAGTAACAGTGTGAGCAACTATTCAAGAAAAACAGATAAATCTTGGTAAGAACACAAACATTTGTGGCATTTTAAATTTCCTTGGTCCCAGCCCTGACTCTGAAGGTCAACAGAGCCTTGAAAAATAAAGGTCCACATTTATGACATCAGAGGAGGAAGAAGAGAGTTTGAGTTTTCTGCAAGCCTCATTCCTAAAGAATCATCACTTTTAGACATATCTGGTTACATCCTGCAAGACTTCACTTCCAAAACTGCAAGCATGATCAGGAAAAGGTTGGGCTAATATTATTAGAAAGAATAGATTTAAAGGAATTAGCATCTATCAAAATCCAACTCTTCTAGAGATATCTTACGTTTCTGAGACATGAGAATTTACATATTACACTTATCTATTCAGTGGTTCATAACCAGAATAGTATCTGGATTTTGAGGACTTTGTTGTTGTTGTTGTTACTGTTAGAGGAGGGGTCTCATTATTTGCCCAGGCTATACTCAAACTCCCAAGCTCAATCAATCCCTCCACCTCAGCCTCCCAAGCAGCTGGGACTACAGCTGCCGCACTGCCATGCCTGGCTTCAAGGAAATATTTGTAAACATACATGTCCAGGCTTTATTAGACTTACTCTATCAAAATCTTCAGGGGAGAGCCTAGACTTGTAGATTTTTAAAAATTTTTCCTCAGGTTATTGTGATACAAATTCTAGCTGAAAACTAGTGCAACAGACAATTACTTCAGTCTCATCTCTCACCCATATGGCCAATTCCCTTTATCATTTGAGGATTTGGAACACACACACACAAAGACTCATGAAAGCCTTAATTTCTCACCTCTGGTTGACCTTGAGACTCTGCATGTGCCAGAAGGAAAGGCTAAGGTTGAGCTGTCAAGTCCTTGGATGAGTGTTGAAGATGTATCCTAACATGCACATAAAGATGCTTAGCAAAGACTGAGAGATTTGATTCCAGGAATGTAGAGAAGTATCTGTTTAATCATTAATTGACCATTAAGCCAACTGGATAGAGATTTCAGTGGGTGGCCACAGAGGACAAAAAAAATATATCGGCTTCAGAGAACTAATTCAGAAAAGTTGCTAAATTAACAACTACAAAAATCAGCAGGGAAAGCAAACCCTAGAGAAGAAGAGGAATCTGATGTCCACAGGTTTTCACATTCTATTATTTTAAATGCCCAGTTTTCAACAAAAATGTACGACATCAAAGCAAAACAAAACCAAACCAAATCTAACAAATGGTTCATATAGAGGAATAAAGCAAATAGACCTTTGTCAAAATCAGTTTGAAAATTACAGTTACACTTTGACACATAAAAATCTTGAAAGTCAGCATTCGGTTTTTCTTAAAAGAAAAAACTGAATGGAAAAACTCAACAATTTTTCTTAGGTCCACCAGGGAATTAAGGTTACAATGAAACTGACACCCCAAAAACTGGAGGGTCAGGCTAATGCAGAAGTTGCTGGAGCCAAAAATGGGTAGAAAAGTGTAAAATCTAATTGATTAACTATTGGAGGCTGAGTGTGGACTAGTTTGAGAGTTAAAAACTTCTGGGGAGTCAGTCTTAGAGGGCCAAGTATATTTTTACTTTTATCTCCAGCTCCACCATATTCTCACAGTTGAAATTGGGGGAATAATACTTCCTACTCCTAGAAGGGGAAAAGTAACTATTTTCGATTATTCCCAGGGTATGAACTGCCATTTTGAAATATGCCTGGACGGTTCTGTCTATCACTGCCCCTCAAGGGAAACTACCTTAACAAAGACTAACTAGTTGAGAGAAGCGAAATATTCACTTCAGCCCCTCTAGACTTTTTGTTAAATCTAAGGTGCAAAGAAGCCTGAGAAGCATGAGATAACATTACGCATTTGTCAAAACCCATAGATTTGTACCACGCAAAGAATGAGCCACGGACCTTAGTTCATAAAAATGTATCAATATTGGTTTATCAACTTTAACAAATATACAACACTAATGCGAGATGTTAATAATACTGGAAACCGTGAATGTAGGTTAAGAAATAGTGAGTATATGAGAGCTCTGTATTACGTACCAGCTTTCCATAAACCTGAAAATACTCTAAAGACAGTCTACTAATTTAAAAAAAGAAAAGTGAAATGTCACTTCACAGCCACTAGGAGGCTATAATAATAAAGCAAAAACAAACCAAGAAACTAATAATTTTTGGTTATTAGTTTCCTGGCCAACATGGGGAAACCCCCTCTCTACTAAAAATACAAAAAATTAGCCAGGCGCGGTGGCGGACGCCTGTAGTCCCAGCTACTAGGGAGGCTGAGGCAGGAGAATGGCGTGAATCTGGGAGGCAGAGCTTGCAGTGAGCTGAGATTGTGCCACTGCGCTCCATTCAGCTTGGGTGACAGAGCGAGACTCCGTCTCAGTAAAAAAAAAAAAAAAGAAAGAAAGAAAGGAAAAAAAAAATTAGTGAAAACATATAGTGGATCTCAGTCACATAATCCATGAGGTAGATTTTACAGATAATAAACTCTTCACTAAAATATTTCATAGGTCTAAATAATATGAGTCAAAAGTAAATCAAAATCCAATTAAATCTAAAAGTTACTGCAAGTCTATAATCCACACTTTCCCATGGGGAGTAAAAGAGAGGCCCCCAAAGAAAGGAAACAGGCGACCAGGTCAAATTTCCTAGCAAACATGCTAATAACAAACATTCTGGCAAACATACTAATTGACATTTGTTAACTGGAGAGTTCTTATCAACAGAAAACTTTTAGCAGGATGTTTCTGGCTGTTTGAATTATAACCATAAACAAACCTGAACCTGTGTGTTTATGGGATATGGCTCCCTGAAAAACATCATGTTAACTATTAAACTACCTTAATAAAAAATGAAGCTGTTTCATGACTAGAGGGCAGTCTTCTGAATGAGTCGCATGGCTGCACATACATGCTTAAACACATCATTCTTTAATCTGGAGCAGAGCACATCCAACCAGGTGAGACAGGACGTGGAGAGCTGTTCTGATGGTCCCAGATGTCTCCCTGCTTCAAATGTACTTGAGAATTTCCTATAACCTTAAAATTGTTAGCAAAGCTACACACTTTATATGAGTCTGATTTGATTTGACCCTCCAATCCTTTTTATTACCTCTTTGTTATTTCAAGGGAAACTTACAGCTTGAGATAACTATATTAAAAAAGAAAAAAGTCTGAAAATTCGTGATCTAAGTAACCAAATTTAAAACATGTGGGAGAGCAAACACAAAAAGTAGAAGGAAGAAAAGGAAGGTAGTAACATTCCAAATTAATAAAATATAAAGCAAAATAACAACAAAAACCTAGAGATAATCAAAAAGTTTTGATCTTCGCAATTTGAAAAGTTTAACACAAATGAATTACCTCTGGCAAGACTGTCAAGACTAAACAGAGGAGAACCAGAAGAAACAAATACAATATTATGAGTGTAAAGAAGAAACAAGTGCATATAGATATAAAAATAAAGACTATTATTAACAGTATTGTACCAATACATTTAATATTTAACCAAACAGATTTTTAAAAGAAAGAATTATAACTCGCTAATCAACAGTGAATAGAAGATAAACATAAAACTTAGTAGTACTAATCAATATTGATTGATACAATCAATATTTTGTATCAATAATTATATCCCTCCAAATTAAGAGGTAATTTTAGCCAAATATTCCAGAAGATAATAATAAAAATTTATTATCTTTTTTTGAAGAACAGAAAATAAAGAAGCACTCTATAATTCAATCTTGAAGTTATAAAACCCTTATTACCAAAACAAGACAAGAAATGTTCAGAAAACATAGGGGCCAATGTTACTGAATAAGAAAGATGCAAAAATCCTAAACGAATGATTATGAAAAAAGATCTAGAAATATATTAAATTACAATAAAATTTAAAAAATTGTTTGTCCCAGGAATGAAGTTTGTTTAAAAATTTTAAATCCATGTACGCAAGTCATTAAATTTAAAGATTAAAGGAAACAAAAGTCCAGAAAAATGTTAGTAGATGTAGAAAAAGCATTAATGAAATTCACAACAGGTTCACAATTTATAGAAAATTATAAAGAACGATCTTTACAAACCATAAAAACTCATATTTAATGACAAAACATTAGAAGTCTCACTTTAAAAATCATGAATAGGAAGATGTGTGCACATTTTAGTCACCTTCATTCAACAGGGTGCACACACAAAAAAATCAGCCTAGTGATAGAGAAGGAAACGGAAAACAATCACATTGAGAAGAAAATAAAAATTAAAACTTATTATTTTCAAATGATTTAACAAACATTAGTGAACTAATAGGAGAGTTAAACTTGTTATATGAAATAAAATATATAGAGTTGTATATGTATTATATTAATATTTATATGTAATATATAAAATTAAATACGATTTGGAAGAGATGAGTGAACACCAGGTTCTATTCTTTAAGCCAAATTATAAGTGCACAAATATATAATTTTATCAATATTCTTTAAACTTTACATGTATTTTTCAGATATTTTTACACATGCAAAGTATTTTCTATTTTAAAATATCAAAATACTATTCTGTAAAAAAATTCACTCTCTGCCTGTTATACAGAACACATGTTATGGAAAAGATACATTAGGAAAACCTTAATAAATAAACACACTATCGGTATTTTGATACAAATAAATGTGATGCTGCCATGAAATGCAGTTTTGTATTCAGAGAAAATACTGCCTGCAAAGTCAAAAATTATAGTTTGTTAAAAGGTCCTGTTAATGGTAATAAAAATTGTTATCCCAAACAGAGCTAACCATTTATAAATGTGAGTCATCTGAAAATACTATTGGTCAGCTTGTTTAAGATATATGGCTGTAACTTTACAGAACAATCTGAAAAAGATTAGTAATTTGTTTCATGATTTCTGTCAACTGAGAACACAGAATCATCACCCAATTTAATTGTTTATTTGTTTTTGGAGACAGGGTCTTGGTCTGTCACCCAAGCTGGAGTGCAGTGCCACATGCAACATCTGCTTCCTTGGTTCAAGGGATCCTCCTATCTCAGCTTCCCAGTAGCTGGGACTACAGGCGCATATCAGCAGGCCTGGCTACTTTTTGTATTTTTTGTAAAGACACGGTTTCATTCCGTTTCCCAGGCTGGTCTCCAACTCCTGGTCTCAAGCGATCCACCCGCCTCACCCTCCCAAAGTGTTGGGATTACAGGCATGAGCCACGACGCCTGGCCCCATTATTTTTAGAATAGTGAGAGTTTCCATATGACTGTAGTAGTTACATCATGAACAAAAGAACATCAAAAAATGATTTATTTTGGATATTTTTTAAAGTGTTATTATGTTGAATGTAGTTTCACAGTAGTAAATATGACCTCCCACTGTGTTCTTATGATAGAATTAATGACAAACTTTTTCAAAAGTTAGTACATAAATAGGTTGAGTACATTATCCAGCAAAGATGGACTTTAGACTTAAAAGTTTAAAATATTCGAAGACATAGTAATAAACACTGGCAACAAACACACAGGACTGATAAATTCCTGTGGCTGAAACATAGACATTTCAATGCTTTGCTGGATTAGCTGAATGTTGTTTATAACGGTTGGTTGTCTTACATACAGAATAGGAAGTTTGATGATGGTGTGAAGCCAAAGTGATAAAAGTAAATTTTAACTGATAATCCCTATTGATGTTAGCATTCCAAATACGGTTTTTAATGTCACTTAAATACAAAAATCCTAAACTTGCTAACCAGGCACATTTTAAAAGACAATGTATTAACTATATTATTTTCCAAAGTGTTAGCCAAACAGACATATTTCCATTTCTTATGCCTTTACAGAAGACTGTATCACAGAAGACTTACATTCCATTAAATCATGTGATATATAGTTTTATCTGCTATAGATATCTATTGCATCAAACGACTGTGGGAGGCTTAAGTCATGCTTAATATGATTAACTTTGTAGCTTTTGCTTGCAAACGAGTATAGACTGAATCATTTTCTTTTCCAATTTAAAATAGGCTTTGTCAAGTCATTCAAAGGAAAATCATCAGCTCAGCTCTCTGAAGTCTTAGAACAAACTATTAGTCTTTTTAATTCACATTATAATCAACCCCAAAACTTTCAGTAGTTCTTTCAACTATTTAAATATGAGTTACACACCTGTATGATTTGATTACTCTGTTCATTCCAAATAAAATTGGAAACAATAAAATTGTGTTTTTGGGGAACTTATTTTAAATAAATAACTTGTTCCATGTTACTAATCTGAGATTGGGATCAATTTCCAGAAATAAAAACAAACTTTTGCTTAAGCTTTACAAAACAAACTCTATAAATGAAAATGAAATAACATTATTTTTTTCAATTAATATTGATAGAAGAAATAAAGAGCTACAAACCAAGGTTTTTCAAATATTTAGAAAATATGTGGTGATGAAATAAGATTCTAACTCAAGGCTAATAATTTTAAATAAAATCCATTGTGTCATGACCTTATCCACGTTTGGAATTACTAAATGACTGTTTTCAATTATAACCCTGAAAAAAATTGTAGTAAGTTGATTGCAATAATAACCCCAATAATTTTCTCCTCCCAGTATTCATTTTCCTTTGCAATGTCACTGCATCATCTTCCATCAAGAGGTGGAGTCTAATCTCCTACCCATAGATCTGTGCCAGTTCTGTGACTTGCTTTGATCAATAAAATGTGACAGAAGTGATAGTGCACCAGTTTTGCGCGTTGGCCTGAAGAGGCCTTCTGTGCTTCTGTCCCTCCTCTTGAAACTGCCAAAACCCAGAGATCAAGCCCCTTAATAGTATGCTGGAATATGAGAGACAAGCGAGTACAGAGCTGAATCAGCCTAATTTTCCCAGCCAAGACCCCAGACCTGTAAACAAGGTCAGCCAAAATAAGTAAGATCAATAATGGTACTGAATTAACCTGTGGCTTACTGCAGATGCACGAGTGAGCTGTACTGAGCCCACCTGATATCAGCAGAACCATCCAGCAGACTCATGCACAAGTGAGCATAAAATGAATGTTTATGATGCTGTATGCACCTGTATTTTTTTGGTTGGTTGTTACACAGCATCAGTGCAGCAGTAGATAACTGATACAAAGACTACCTATTATTCTCAAAGTATTCAATGTTAAGTTCTACACCAAGGTTGGCAAATGTTTTCTGGAAAGCATCAGATAGTAAAAATTTTGGATTTTGTAGGCTAAATGCAGTCTCTGTTGCATAGTCCTTATTGTCTTCTTTTTTCTTTTCACAACTCCTTACAAATATAAAAACCATTCTTAATTTGGGGTCTGTAAATAAAAGGCTGCTGGCCAGATTTGGGCAATGGGCTATAATTTGCTGACCTCTTTTGATATCATGCAAAGATACGACATTGCTAACATGATACAGAAATAAAAGATGTCAGAGCTCAGGATGCAACAGAAAATAGAGCAAATTAATGCAATAAAATCATATAATTTTAAAAATAGAATTATATTCGTATTTTCATTTCTAATTTTCCATGTTTAGCTTCAGTGGTATGCTGGTAAAAGTTTAATATCCAGCTGTTAGTTGGGAATAAATACTACCACCAGGGCCAATTTGAAGTTACCAGTGGAGTGGAATTGAGAAGAGATATATACAAGAGCTGATTCCAGCACACCGTTGTTGTACTGCTTACCTATTTTATTACCCATAACATAGTTCATCCATAATTATAAAAGAAACTGGTTATAATTCAGATAACGTGTTTTTGTTACACTGACTCACTCTTTTCTCTTAGCTCACTTTACTGGTCCCAGTAAGTTTTGGTTTTGTGACCATTATCCCGGAAAACATTACTATCTTTGCAGTTGCCCTCCTCTGTAAGTGATTTGAATTCCATTTATCTATGAACTATTTTCAAAGAAAATCAATTTATGACAAACTTACCTGTATTGGTTTGATCATCTCTAGTGGAAGAAGAGGAAACTGTCTTGTTTTCAGGCATAGTTATCAGAATATTTTAAAACCTAATTAGAAAGAAAAATATTTAAATATCATGAATCTAAATTAGTTTGTATTTTTACTAAAAATTTGCAATTCAAGAACTGTCAGGAAAAATTTCTACTATAAAAGATATGAGATATATAATACATATTCTTACATATATATTCTTATATATATTATGTATCCGTACTAAATTATATGTAAAATGTGAGGAAGTCCAACAATGTACTCTTTTTCTTATTAGGACTATTATGATCTCATTCAGAAATATCAAATATAAAAATCTTCATTAAAGAGGGATCTTTGATCTTCTACTTTGCTGGTGACTTAAACCAATACCTAGGCTGACCATGAGATAATTTAGCATTGGCAATTGCAGCTATGGGTTCAAAGCCCTGGGGAGATTCTAGAACCTACGATGTTTTCATTTCATATAATAAAAGTTTAAC
>NW_012101421.1:2660957-2662371 GCF_000951045.1 Mandrillus leucophaeus
TATGGACATTAACTTTTTTAATTCAATGAAGATTATAGTTGAAACATATAATTTTATTTCCTCTACTACACAAAATTACCAGAAAAATTAAATAATATTAACAAGAAAATTAATGCCTCCAGTAAGATAGAACTGGGTATATTGAAAAAAAAAGTGCTTCTACTATTATTTAAAAAATCTGGTTGAAATATAATTTTTGAATCTTCAAAAAAGCATCTAAGAATTAGCAAAGTAATAAGGAATACATAGTTCCAGATCTAATAGAAGTCAAAAATCCAGAGAAGTGAGACTAACATTTTAGGCCACTTTTTCCCTTGGGGCAACATCTGACCCAGGAGAGGCAACTGAGACGTTGGGCAGTACTTGTGAGGGCCACACAAAACTTTGGAAACACAAGATGGAATCCAGACTCTGCCAAGTGTAGGTGCCCTGAGAAATTAACCCATTCCTAGGACTGAGACCCCAAAAGTCTGTATTTTAAGAAACAGAATGAAACAGAAATAAAGTCTATTAGATGACTGCCCATAGACTGAAGCCCAGCCTCAAATTACCTGGGTAATTCCAAACTTCAGTAAGGCCATTCTTGCCCATTTTGTGTGTTCACTCAAAGGTCACTCAACACACAAAATGACTACATAACCAAAATCAACAGAAACAAAAGAAAACATAAACTAATCCAAAGTTACTCTAAATAGCAAAATTACCAGATAATATATCACTAGACAACTTTGTTTAACATCTTTATAAATCAATCACGTTTATAACATCAAATTTTAAAATGTCAGAACTAAAAATAATAAAAATTAATATTGTAAATTTGAAAAGCAGCCAGTTAGAAATCTGTGAACTGACAACTGCCATAACTGCAATTCTAAACTCCCTGGTTTAATTTTAATGTAGCTGTGACTAGGCTGAAGAAGGAATCAGTAAAGCAAATTTAGAAAAAAAAACTACCTTGAATAAAGCATGCAGTTACATAAGAACAGAACAGAGCCCTCACATCTACACATCTACAACCATCTGATCTTTGACAAACCTGACAAAAACAAGAAATGGGGAGAGGATTCCCTATTTAATAAATGGTGCTGGGAAAACTGGCCAGCCATATGTAGAAAGCTGAAACTGCATCCCTTCCTTACGCCTTATATAAAAATTAATTCAAGATGGATCAAAGACTTAAATGTTAGACCTAAAACCATAAAAACCCTAAAAGAAAACCTAGGCAATACCATTCAGGACATAGGCATGGGCAAGGATTCATGTCTAAAACACCAAAGGCAATAGCAACAAAAGCCAAAGTTGGCAAATGAGATCTAATTAAACTAAAGAACTTCTGCACAGCAAAAGAAACTACCATCAGAGTGAACAGGAAACCTACAGAATGGGAGAAAATTTTTGCAATCTACTCATCTGA
>NW_012101421.1:2662856-2667379 GCF_000951045.1 Mandrillus leucophaeus
TATGCAGCCATAAAAAAGGATGAGTGCATGTCCTTTGCAGGGATGTGGATGAAGCTGGAAACCATCATTCTCAGCAAACTATCACAACCACAAAAATCCAAACACCACATGTTCTCACTCATAGGTGGGAACTGAAAAATGAGAACACTTGGACACAGGATGGGGAACATCACACAACGGGGCCTGTCCTGGGGTGGGTGGAGTGGGAGATAGCATTAGGAGATATACCTAAAGTAAACGACGAGTTAATGGGTGCAGCACACCAACATGGCACATGTATACATATGTAACAAACCTGCACACTGTGCACATGTACCCTAGAATTTAAAGTATTTAAAAAAAAAATTCACAAGCAAGCATAAGTTCAACACTCCTGGCCTCTACTTTTGGGAAGATGGAATAGATACACTTTTACTTATTACCTCCTGTAAGTACAAGAAAAAACTCTGGGTGCATTATATATAAAGTCAACATAAGAAGACTGAAAGGTGTAGAGAAGAAGGCAGACTGGCTAGGAGACTTGTTGCCAGAGAAATAAGGAGGCAGTAAATTTCGGAGATTTTCTCTATGCTTTGTATATTCCAAACGTGAAGTAGAAGAGACCAGCAACCCAGAAATGCCAGTGGGTATAGACAAAATAAAGCTCCAACGAAAGCCTGCTTTCTTTAGCCAAGAGACCAGTAAAAGGGCGGCTTAGTAAGAGAGAATACATTAAGACAGTAACATCTCTACTACACATCAGAAAAAAACTGACCTGGTCGGGCGCGGTGGCTCACGCCTGTAATCCCAGCACTTTGGGAGACCGAGAGGGGTGGATCACAAGACCATCCTGACTAATATGGTGAAACCCCATCTCTACTGAAAATACGAAAAAAGCCGGGCGTGGTGGTGGGCGCCTGTAGTCCCAGCTACTCAGGAGGCTGAGGCAGGAGAATGGCGTGAACCTGGGAGGCGGAGCTTGGAGTGAGCCGAGATCGCGCCTCTGCACTCCAGCCTAGGCAACAGTCAAGACTTCGTCTCAAACAAAACAAAACAAAATTTAAAAAAAAAAAAAAAAAAGGCAAGGGAAAAAACTGCCCCCACAAAGACTGAATCAGAAGCCTGGACTATATCTACCCTGGATAGGCTATAATGAGGACCCCAAATTTCCTACTGGGGTGGTATCAGAGAAAACAGTAGGGATTAAAGACTTTCATCCTTAGTGATTAGACTCAAGCACCACACCCTACTCCTCAACTCTCCCACCACTTCAAGGCCATTTGAAAACTATGTGGGGAGCCTGGACTTCCACCCACACCCAGAAGTAAGGAAGTACCTTTATTCTCCCCCACGGGATAGTGTGAGACATTACTTGCACCACAACCCAGCAGTAAAAAGGCTACACCACTCTCATGGTGTCAGTGGAAGCCACATAGAGAGAAGTAACAAGGCATTCCTCCTACCCCTTCCAGCCAGAAGGAGCTGGAACTCCCACCCTTGCCCAGCAGTAAAAGTGCAAAATGCAAATTAAAACCATAATGAGATATCTACCTATGAAAATGACTAAAATTTTAAAAATATAGTTGCAACATGAAATGCTGGCAAGTATGAGAGAAACTGGGTCACTTATGCATTGCTGGTTAGAATGCAAAATGATGTAACCACTCTGGAAAATACTTTGGCAGTTCCTTTTCTATCTAAAGATGAACTTAACAATAAGACTCAGCAATTGCACTCTTAAACATATATCCCAGATAAAACTTTTCATTCAGATTGTACATGAATATTCTTAGCAGTTTTGTCCACAATAGCCAAAACCTGCACACTACCTAGATGTCTCTCAGTGGGTGAATGGCTAAACAAATCGCGATACATCCATACCATGGGATACAATCCAGAAGAAAAGGAAAACTATTGATACATGCAACGATTTTGATGAACTCCACACTAATTATGCTGAGTGAAAAAACCTGCAATCTCAAAAGGATACAAATTTCATGATTCCATTTATATTCATGACATAACATAATTGCAGAGTGGGAGAACAGATTAGCAGTTGCCTAGGCCTAGAGATAGGGGAGGAGTAATATCAAGGAATGCTATGGTGGGGTAAGTCTCATGATGGTGGTGATGGTATAAAAAGCTACACACATAATAAAAGTTCACAGAGCTGTACACACACACACACACACACACACACACACAAAAATAACTGCAAGTATTACCGCTGAAATCTTAAAAAGTTCCATGACCTGTATCATATAAATTTTACGGTATTACTATTGTACTCTAGTTATATATGATGTTAGCATAACATTGGGAGCTAATAGTTGAAGGGAGCACAGGACTTTCCTGTGTATTTCTAAGCAATTTCCTATAAAACTATAATTATTTCAAAATAAAAAGCTTCTCAAGACTGAACCAGGAAGAGATTGAAACTCTGAATAGACCCATAATGAGTTCCAAAATTTAATCAGTAATAAAAATCCCACCAACCAGAAAAAGCCCAGGACCAGAGAGATTCATTGCCAAATTCTACCGGACATATAAAGAAGAGCTGTTACCATTCCTACTGAAATTATTCCAAAAAATCAAGGAGGAGGAATTCCTCCCTAGACTCATTCTATTAGGCCAGCATCATTCTGATACCAAAATCTGGCAGAGACACAATAAAAAAGAAAAATTTCAGGCCACTCTCCTTGATGAACATAGATGCAAAAATTCTCAACAAAATACTAGCAAACCAAATTCAATAGCACATCAAAAAGCTAATCCACCACAATCAAGTAGGCTTTTTAAGTGGGATGCAAGGCTGGTTCAACATACACAAGTCAATAATGTCATTTAGTACATAAACAGAAATAAAAACTACATGATCATCTCAATAGATGCAGAAAAGTCTTTTGATAAGATTTAACATCCATTCATGTTAAAAACTTGCAACAAACCTGGCATCAAAGGAACATATCTCAAAATAATAAGAGCCATCTAATAAGACAAACCCACAGACATCATCATACTGAATGGGCAAAAGCTGGAATCACTTCCCTTGAGAACCAGAACAAGACAAGGATGCCCACTGTCACCACTTCTATTCAACGTAGTCCTGGCAGTCCTGGCCACAGCAATCATGCAGAAGGAATAAATAAAAGGCATCCAAATAGAGACAGGGTTAAAGTATCCTTGTTTGCAGACAATATGTTTCTATATCTAAAAAAAAAAAAACAAAAACAAACAAAAAAAAAACCAGTAAGTCTCTGCCCAAAAGCCTCCTAGATCTGATAAAGAATTTCAGCACATTTCGGGATACAAAATCCCAGCTGAATGCCAAGTCAAGAACACAATCCCATTCACAATAACCACACACAAAACATTACCTAGGAATACAGCTAACCAGAAGGTGAAAGATCTCTACAATGAGAATTAAAAAACACTGCTGAAAGAAATCACAGATGACAGAAATGGAAAATTATTCCATAGTCTTGGATTTGAAGAATCAATATT
This sequence comes from Mandrillus leucophaeus, assembly GCF_000951045.1. Taxonomy (NCBI): domain Eukaryota; kingdom Metazoa; phylum Chordata; class Mammalia; order Primates; family Cercopithecidae; genus Mandrillus; species Mandrillus leucophaeus. The sequence continues at coordinate 2,666,340 of NW_012101421.1, forward strand.
GTTCAAATGGCCACACTTCCCAAAGCAATTTACAGATTCATTGCTATTCCTACAAAACTACCAATGACATTCTTCACAGAATTAGAAAAAACTATTCTAAAAAATTCATATGGAACCAAAAAAATTTTTAAATCCCCACTTCAAACTATACTACAAGGCTACAACAGTAACCAAAACAGCATGGTACTGGTACAAAAACAGAGACATAGACCAATGAAACAGAATAAAGAGCCCAGAAATAAAGCTGCACACCTTCAACCATCTGGTCTTTGACAAAGTTGACAAAAACAAGCAACGGGGAAAGGACTCCCTCTTCAATAAATAGTACTGGGATAACCGGCTAGCCATATGCAAAGGATGGAAACTGGACCCCGTCCCTACACCACTATATTCAAAAATCAACTAAAGATGAATTAAGACTTAAATATAAAACTGAAAGCTATAAAAACCCTGGAAGATAACCTACGAAATACCATTCTGGACATAGGCCCTGCCAAAGATTTCATGATGAAGATGCCAAAAGCAATTGCAACAAAAATTGACAAATGGGAGCTAATTGAACTAAAGAGATTCAACATAGCAAAATAAACTATCAACAGAGTAAACAGACAACCCCCAGAATGGGAGAAAATATTTTCTAACTGAGCATCTGACAAAAGTCTAATTTCCAGAATCTATATGACCAAACTAACAAGTACAAACCAAATAATTCCATTAAAAAGTGGGCAAATGACACGTAGACTTGTCAAAAAAAAAAAAAAGAAAAGAAATACACGTGGCCAACAGGCATATCAAAAAATGCTCAACATCATTAATCATTAGAGAAATGCTAATCAAAACCACAATGTGATACCATCTCACACCAGACAGAATGGCTATTAAAAAGTCAAAAAATAACAGATGCTGGTGAGGTTGTGAAGAGAAAGAAACACTTATGCATTAGTTCAGTCACTGTGGAAAGCAGTTTGATGATTTCTCAAAGAACTCAAAACAGAATTACCATTCAACCCAGCAATCTCTTTCTTTTCTTTTTTTTTTTT
>NW_012101421.1:2667429-2676743 GCF_000951045.1 Mandrillus leucophaeus
TTTTTTTTTTTTTGAGATAGAGTCTCACTGTGTCACCCAGGCCCAGGGTGGAGTGCAGTGGTGCGATCTCAGCTCACTGCAACCTCCACCTCTCACAATCCACCAATCTCATGATTGCATCTATACCCAAAGGAATATAAAGTATTCTACCATAAAGATACATGTATACATATGTTCATTGTAGCACTATTCACAATAGCAAAAACATGGAGTCAACCTGAATGCCCATCAATAGTAGACTGGATAAAGAAAACATGGAATGTTTACACCATGGAATGGTACACAGCCATAAAAAGAATGCAATCATGTCCTTTGCAGTCACATGGATGGAGCTGGAGACTGTTACCTTAAGTGAAATAACACAGGAACAGAAAAGCAAATATCACATGGTCTCACTTACATTGAGTACACATGGACACAAAGAAGGGAAGAATAGACACTGGAGCCTACTTGAGGGTGTTGTGAGGGAGGAAGGTGAGGATCAAAAAATTATTAGGTTGGTGCAAAAATAATTGTGGATTTGCCATTATTGTTATTATTATTTTTACACCAAGTCTCACTGTCTCCAAGGTGGAGTGCAGTGGCATGATCTTGGCTCACTACAACCTCTGCCTCCCAGGTTGAAGCGATTCTCATGCCTCAGTTTCCTGAGTAACTGGAATGACAGGCATGCACCCACAGACACAGCTAATTTTCTGTATTTTTAATAGAGACATGATTTTGCCATGTTGGCCAGGCTGGTCTTGAACTCCTGACCTCAGGTGATCCATTTGCATTGGCCTCCCAAGGTGCTGGGATTACAGGCATGAGCCACTGTGCCCGGCCTGCCATTACTTTTAATACCTATCGAGTACTGCTAATATCCTTATTACCTTGATGAAATAATCCGAACACCAAATCCCCGTAACACACAATTTATTTATATGACAAACCTGCATATGTACCACTGAAATTAAAATAATAGTTAAAAAGGTAAAAAAAATTATAAAAAGCTTAAAATAAAGGCATAAAGGAAAAGCAAAAAGATAGCTACAAAATCCTCACACGTGGAAATTTAAAAATATACTATAAATAACCTATATAAAAGAATATATCACAATGGAGCTTAGAAAATATTTTGGACAATGATCATGAATATAATCATATCATAACATGTGGAATACAACCAGAGAAGCAATTAGAGGAGATGGTGTGGAGGTGGGAGGGAGTCTATTTTAGACAGGTTCTTCTGAGAAATTCTCTTTGATGAAGTGACATCTACCTATAATTAACTGAAGGAATGTGCCAAAGGATTTTAGGGAAGAGTTTCCAGGCATTGCTGACAAATATGCAAAGGTCCTATAGCAGAATGTGCTTAGAGTGACCGAGATAAAGTAATGATAGGTAATTATTAATTCTAGAACCAGTTCTAGTACAAAAGTATAAACTAACAACAACAACAACAACAAAAAGATCTATTGCATTTCAGCTGATATTGCTGCAAAGCATTCCATCCTCCTGGCCCCAGCTTTCCTTCCTGCAACCCTCAGGCTGTTTTCATCAATGTGGCAGTAGCCTGGCTTGTTAACTTGCCAGGGTAAAATCTTAGCTCTTTCGCAGTTCTTGCCAGGAAGCTGATTGTTAAAGTTTTATGAATTTTGCGTCAGTTGTGGTTATGGTGGTAGCTCAAAATGAACCACGGTGAATAGATTTATAACATGGAAATCAGCAAATGCTACAAATCAAGATTTGTTTTTGTTTTTGTCTTGAGAGCTAGTTGTTAAACATTTATGAATATACCACAACCAGAGAAAGATTCATGAAAAACAGGATAAGAGCTGTATCATTTGGCAGAACATAAGGTCACTGGAAGAGCAGATGAGAGAATTCCAGATGTAATGGCTGAGCTGGGTTAGATAATCAATGCTGGAATCGGTTACACTCAGTCAGAAAACAATGAATAGATAATTTGGTGGTTCTAGAAACAGGGTTATGAGAATGAATAGAGTCATAAAAAATGGACTGGTAGAAAAGGAAAGGTACTATTTTGTCTAAAAAGTTTACACATCAATTGTTTCAAAACATACCTTCTTAAACTCTCTATTGCCAACTTCTCTCTTTTGAAATATATCACCTCCTATTTCAGAGAAGAAACAGAAGGAATCAGACTTAGATTTGAATTCATATCCCAAAACCCACAAAGACATCGGTGCCCTTCCTTACATGCCTCTGCTTTGGCAATGCAGGGGTCTTCCTCTACTGGTTTCTTATTCTTCTGTTTGTGCTAGGGAGCTCATACATCCTCTTGAATTACTACTTCAATTACCATTTTAACATTCTTATCTTATTAGAAATCTCTTTTGTGCCCTTTTCTTAGAATAATTGTTTCTCTTGGTATGCATGAAGCCACACATTCTTTTCTTTTCTACCCCATTACAATAAATAGAAATGCTTTTTTTCCCATTGTTATGATCTAAGGAAACCATTTCATTCATATTTACAGTCTGATTGTCTTTACCTATTTTCCTTTCCTCTCTGGCCAATTATTCCATTTTCTTCTAATGACACAGTAACATTACATTACACTTTTACGATCTTTTCCTTTACTCTCTCTTTTTTTTCATTAGAATATACAATCTATGTTATTCACTTCTCTAATCTTAGCATCTTCAACAGCACCATCCAATAGAACTTTCATGATGAAAATGTTCTAAATCTGTACTGTTCAAAATGGTAAGCACTAGCCACAGTATCACCTGATATCACTTCTGATCCCTTGAATATTAATACGCTTGGCTACAGCAACCAAAGAACTGACTTTTAATTGTATTTTATTTTAATTACTTTAAATAGCTACATGTGGCTATTGGCTACCATATTGGACAGCACAAATGTATACAATGCCTGGTACATCCATAAAGTCTGGTTGAAAATGAAAGGAAGCATGATGAAAAAACACATGAATGAATGAAATACCTGCAATCTGTTTATAATCCTACAGATTTGCCTGGAACTTCACTTTTCCCTCTTTCTAGTAAAGCTTTCTAGCATTGGTTCTGTTATCCAGTTTTTACTCAAATATTTACTTGTTTCCACATTTCAAGAGTATATGACATATATACATCCTCTTGTTTCACCATTCTTATGCTAGCATCGCAGCAAGTCACTATATTCCTCTAATTTTGTTTGTTTCTTCATAGCTAAAGCAAAAATTCTGATCTATCATTCTGGTCAGAAAACTTCACTTTACCCATTGTCTCTCACAATTGTATTGGTAATTGTCTTGTTTTATTTATAGTGAAAAATTGCAAAACAGTATAAAAATAATGTTGTACCCTATAACCCAGCCTAAAAAAATAGTTAATAATACAATTTAAATTTCTATTTAGTCCTCAGTGGTCACATTTCCTTTCTTGCCTCATCAGAAATTACAGCCATCAAAATCATAATCCAATGATTTCAGCATATTTTTACCACATGTATGTCCTCCAAACAAAATACTGTGTAGAGTTAGCTTTAATACTATCTGAATAATAGTATACTGTAAAAAAAATTCTACATATTTTCCTATTCAGTGCACGTTTTTAGGTGTATTCATGTTGCCACACACAGCTATATAGTATTATTTCACTGCTGTATAGAATTTTATTGTATTAGTCTATCTATTATCCTATTGATGAACATTTCCATTGTTTTTAAATATTTTCCCTATTGTAACCAATTTTGTTTTAAGGATTCTTGTACACTTTTCTTTGTGTATAGCACTAGAATATCTCTAGGGTAAGCATGTGGGGAAACACATGTTGGGGTGTGTATGTGTGTTTTACCTTCAAGAGTTCTAGATAAAGTACTTTGTTAATTCTTTGCATTATGAAGATCTTCTCCCACTTTATTCCATGTTTTTTCTTTGACAAAATGTTGATTTTTTAATGGAAAAAAAAGCATCAGTTTGGATCATCCATTGCTCAAATCCACAAATAATAACTAAAGTTAGCCACTAGACAACTTAGAAAACTCATTCCAAACACCCATAAAAATTAAAGCCTTAAAGTCAATGATGTAAGTGCCACCTTGTAGAGGACTACGTGCTCACAAACAGGGTGTTCCCGGTAAGTCCTGCTCTCGCAAACGAAGCAGGGCGTTCCCGATAAGTCCTGCTCTCGCAAACGAAGCAGGGCGTTCCCCATAAGTCCTGCTCACGCAAACGAAGCAGGGCGTTCCCCTTAAGTCCTGCTCTTGCAAACCAAGCAGGGCGTTCCCCATAAGTCCTGCTCTTGCAAACAAAGCAGGGCGTTCCCCATAAGTCCTGCTCTTGCAAACGAAGTCAGGGAAAGGTCAGAAAAACAACAATGTGTCTTGTGACTTGGTAACATTCCACAAACGATTGTATAAAATAAAGCAGAGCGTGCCATTTGAGGCGGCCGCCATGTTTGTCTTGTCTTGTGTTGTCTTATGTGTTCATTCCTTTGTTTAGGAAACACGCGGACCCCAACACCACCTACTCTTGTAAAACCTAATACTTATCTGTATTTATAGATTTTATCTTTGTCATATTGTTTCTTTTTATCTACGTTATTTTAATAGCTTTGATATAGCTATGCAATTAATAATACACTACTTTCCTGTTCTTTCATATTCTCCTGAAAATATTGAGAAAGTTTAGTTCATCTTAAATAATTTCAGTAGCCATTATTCCCTCCTTTATTTTTTCCAGGAAACAGTGCAAATATATTGGTATTCTTCCAGTAATTATAAAAATCATATTCACTTGTTTACTTTTACTGGATTTATCTATAGCTTAGCTGATTCACTGTATCCAAACATGCCCAGTATTAGTTACAAGTCTACATGTCTTTTGTAAAGATAAAAATGGTTTAACAATGGAAAATACTTCCTAATCTATAGAATATTTGAAAAATAATTACTTGCTTTTTTCCAGCTTTACACCTATAATATAATTGAAATTTTGAACTCACTTAATGTCAATCTGTAAGGTACGTGGATGTGCTTTAGTCAAGGAATAGGCCAAGGCAGACATCCAGGCCTGCGTGACTCAGTGGCATTGGTGTACAGGCGCACACCTCCACTTGTTATATAAACTATTTGTGTAAGTTCATACTTGGTTCTAAGTCACTATTGTCTGTAGAAGGTGTAACTACTCTTCTGACGCTGTGCATAGGACTTGAGGTGGCGCTGGCACCCACAGAAAGAGAGAGAGACAGAACCACAACTGTCTGTCTTGCATACAGACACAAGGGAGCCATGGCACGGCCCAGAGAGAGAAAGAGTTAAGCTGCTGACCCTAAAGGCAAGGCAGAGACTGACGTGCAGGCATGGGGGTGGCAGGAGCCACAGAGCTGGAGCAGACAACTCAGATAAAGACAGTGTGAGAAAGCTGCTAATGAGAGAGCTAGTGCAAGAAAGCTACTGATGAGAGAGCTGCTGAATTAAACTGCATTTCACCTGTCTACAGCCCCTCAAGTGTTCTTTCAGCTATCTGCCCATCCACTCACTCCCCTTAACCCTCAACATGGGCTCGAACCTGACCCCAGGCATGACATTTGGCGTAGTCGTGGACCTAACACATAGTTTAAATAAAAATTGTGTCAACAGGGCTTAAAACCTAGACGACTGGTTGATAGGGGCAGCAAACCACCATGTATACATATGTAACAAATCTGCACGTTCTGTACATGTATTCTGGAACTGAAAGTAAAAAATTAAAGTGTCCAATATTTTATCCATACAGCTTCTAAACCCCTAGGCACGGTTAAACATAACACATAAGACCACAGAATACACAAACAACCGAGCAAGGCAGCAAACAGGAAACAGAGACAGAATCTCAACCAAGGTCTGAAAACACGAATTTCAATATTAACAGAAACAGAAGAATGACCAACCACTACTGAGACTAACAGTTTAAAATGTCTAAATCAGGTTGCCAATTATATTGGCTGTCCTCAATTAATTTAAAAACAAAAATAATTTTTAAAAAAACCTGTAACCTGAAACCCAGTATTTATGGAAAAAATACTGGGAAATTTCAGCAGTCCATCCATAAGAAAAGCAGAATTACAGGGACTCACATGCTGTCAGCATTCTCCCTGCCGTGGCCTCAGATTTCCCTTTTTATAGTCATTTCAATTTTCTTTCTGCGGTTTGACTTCTCCGTGTTTCAGAAATCTTAGCTGCTGAAACCTCCTGAGTTTTATAATATAAAGCTTCAGTCACCAGAGAGAAAGCTGACTCTTTCTTACACTTGATTCCAATTATCTCCAGAGGATTTTAATTAGACTTACTTAGATCAGGTGTCGTATCTGATCCACTCAATCATTGCTGCGAAGTCAGGATACTTGTACTGTACTGCTTGAGTCTGTTCTCTGGCCCTGACTACATTCATGGCCAGGGTGAGGATGCTGTCTCCTAACATGGCTGCCCTCATGATGATACTGGGGCTGATGGGGCCGAGGAGAGGAGAGAGAAGCAAGTCTAAGTCGACATTTCTAGAGGTTCTCTTCCAAAAATAGCAGTCATACTAACAGGTGGTGGTTCTACACCCAGCTGAAAAATATTCTGGATATCATGTAGAGATGTTCCTGATACATTTTTTCTTTTTTCTTTTTTTCCACATCTCTGTAAACACCTGGAGATGGGATGTTCCTGATAAGCAGAGTTTGTCAACAGGAAACAAAGCTATATTATGAGGTAACAAAGATTCTATCACTAGAAGTCATAAAGGAGAAGCTACAAAATCATTTATTAAGTATGATATTGAAAAGATTAAAGAAATGTCTAAGAGACTTAACTGAATTATTCTCTAAGATCCACTTTAATATTCTACAATGCTTGATTTATTTCATTTCAGCCACCCATTGTTTCCTTTAGTAACATTAGCTTGTAGTTTTATGTTTATGTCACTGTGACTTATTTAGGAAACAAAGATGAATAGATGAATAAGGCAATTTGCACCCTCAAGGAATCCATCAATTTGACCAGACACACCTTTTTTGGTAATAGCAAGGAATTTTTTCACAGGGCATAGAAGTTGCATGCCCATGAGACAATAAAAATATTAAATCATACATTCCTGCCATCTCTTGCCTCTCTATTTTACATTCTATATTCTAACCACACCAGTCATCAAGACAAGCCATCCGCTTCCATGTAGCCATTCCTTTGCAAAGCCTCTTTACTCTTCCTTTCCTTAGGTCTCTAACTAATATAAAGTTTCCTTTTACTTCTCACTATAAAACATATTTGCTTTCTTCTTTCCTTGTACTTTCTTATCAATTCAGTATCGTATTGCACTTATAGTCTCGAATAATTGTGTATGTGTGTGTTACTTTTCCCACTGAATTAAGAGATCTGAAATGGCAAGGGCTTTGTCTGTTTTATTTTTTATAATGAAAGCCCAACAGAATATAAAATTATTTAATTGTATTATAATAAAATGAGGATTGTCAACAATGGGAAAATTTCTGAGAAATGTGATCTTGAAAATCCAAGTTTGAGTTATTGTTAATAAAATAAAGTAAAATAATTAACATTTACATGTATTTTAAAGAGTTTCCAGACTTAATATTTGTTCCTAATGTAAAGGAGCATAATCCTGCCTTAAACATAGAAAAGATTCACTTTTTATAATAAACTATAGGTCAATATTCTAATTACAGATTCTAGGGAAAATATTCGAGTTTTCAAGATGCAATCACTATGATTCATTCTTAACAATTATTTTGGAAGTTATTTCAAGGAACAATGAAGACAAACGATTTGCAAATAAAGCAAAAACAATAAAAGCAGACAGAAATACCAAAAATGTACTTGTCAAATATTGACTGTTATTTTAAGTTCCAAAATGTAAAAATCTTATTTTAGAAAATATATAGTAACTTAATAGGAGACAAGAATAAATCATGCCTCAAGAATTGCTTTTACAAAAATATCTTCTTTACCATCTTTTTTATTATACAATAATAGACTAGATTTTTTGTAACATTGCGAAGATATTACAAAATAGTAAAAAAATCATGAAAAGATAATTGTTTAACATCTTTCCTATACACAGTTACAATACTTTATTTTATAAATCTTTAAACTCTATAACTATGATTCCTAATCTCTCCTCTCTTTCTTTGATAAAGTTCTATTGACTTTATATTGTTTGTATTACATCCAATAGATTAGAGTTAAGATGCTTTAAATATTACATCTCATGGTGTTGCTAAAGCCAAGCACATCTTTGGAAAGATTAAATATCATTTTTCTCACATAAATCAAATTAGAACTCACAGAGTCAGTTTCTACCCATATATCCACAAAGATATCTCATACAGTATTCAGAATTTGTCTGAGTAAAGAGATGAGCTTTTCACCTTCTGGTAATTACTTGAGACTTAGAGAGTGACAGGCAATTCAAATCAGCTTTCACGATGTTAAATTATTTCCTAGGTCAATATCATGTATCATGTGTTATTATTTCACCTTTGAGTTACATCAAACAATTTTGCAGTGAATATCCTACAAGCATTTACATTTTCTGACAAAATATAAAGTACTTACATCATTTATATTGAATAAGTACTTTTTGTCTCAAATGTAAAATAACAAATTTTGATAAATTTGAAGCTTCAAAATTCTTATGAAAAAACTATTTTGTGAATTAGAAAGTACTATGCCTGTTTTATTATGACATAGCTTTTGTTCCTGAAGAAATTTCTTTCCATTCTATTATTTAAGAATGTCAATAACTATTTATTGAACACTTCTGCACGTTTGATAGACATATGGAGGTATATAAGAAAATAATGAGACAATTCCTCCAGAAGTTTTTATTTATTTGGAGAAATTACTAACACATAAAATATCTAGAAAAGCCTTAACCCAAGAAAAACAAAAATGATAGCTTACACTTAAAACATACCAGGTATTCATTTACTCCTCAGCAGCCTACTGGCCCTATTTTGTAGAGAAGACCCTAAAGCACTGAGAGGTTAAACCATTTACCAGGTGCTATCCCTGGGCAGTGCAGAGTCGGATTTAGCCAAGGAGTGTGTCACCACGTAATCCCAGCATCCTGGGAGGCTGAGGCAGGCAGATCACAAAGTCAAGAGATCGAGACCATGCTGGTCAACATGGTGAAACCCCATCTCTACTAAAAATACCAAAATTAGCCAGGCGTGGTGGCACATGCCTGTAATCCCAGCTACTCAGGAGGCTGAAGCAGGAGAATCGCTTGAACCTGGGAGGTGCAGGTTGCAGTGAACTGAGATCGCCAACTTGCACTCCAGCCTGGCAACAGAGCGAGACTCCGCCTCAAAAAAAAAAAAAAA
>NW_012101421.1:2684648-2688405 GCF_000951045.1 Mandrillus leucophaeus
CTTATGGGTGCTTTTTAATGACGATGGTGTACGTGCTGTCTCTTATACACATCTAGATGTGTATAAGAGACAGCACAAACACACACAAATTGAATACTCCTTGATGCACATACCAATACCCTGTGATGCTCTTCCTTCTGATTTTACACACTCCAGGTCCCTCTCAGTAGCAAAGAAACACATCTCCTTGAGAAACACATCCAGTAACTTATCTAAAGAAGGACTGAACCTCCCAATAAGGGAAACATTCTCTTCATGCCGTTTCTACCTATGGATTATTTATGATGCTCTGTAAGATAAATGTCAGAAATATTTTTTTAATTGCATGGCTTTGTCCATAAATTTAATTACTTTTTTTAAAGGTATCAAGAAACAGCTGCCTTGAACTTCTTCAAATCTACCGTCTCTTAAGGAACTAAATATTGAGAACACAGTTACATTGATTAATGTGGTATTAAGGCATATGAAATATGATCTTTTACAGGCTTAATTATTGCCTTTGTAAGAGAGACTGATATTATCAACTATTCTGAGGTTATGTTTGAATAACAAAGAAATTACTCAGTGTCTGTTAACATTAGTTTAGAAATTTTAACACTCACCAAGTTCTGTTTATTCTTCTAAAGCATAACACTCCATTCTACTAGTCATTTTTATAAACCTTGTAGGCTTTAAAGTTTGGATAATGTGAAGGGTATATCGAGTTTTCCCACAAAGGATACATCTAAAATTCTATTGAGAATTGTTACCTAGGGCTGATTTTTCTGCTTCTGCAAAAGGATATCCATGCATTGGCATGGCATCTCCAGAGTATATCCAATTTTTATTCATCCAGATTCCCTAAATGGTCTTCCTCAAAATGCAAACTACTGAATTAATACAAAGCATATGTTGCTAAATTTAAAAAATCTAGTTCATATGAGCTACCAAATTAAAATTTAATAAAAATGGAAAGACTAAGTCTCAGATGTGTATAAGAGACAGATAATAAAGTAATAGAAGAATCAAATTATCACATAGCAAAATGTAGTAGAGACATGCAAACTGCAAAAGAGTGGCATAAAAAGTAATAACATTTATGTTGTGAATGTGTATATTAAATCCTATAAGGGAGAAAAGATAATATATGATATAAATATTACACATTCCTCTTTGAGAAAAGAAAGCATGAAATAAAAAGAACCTCTTTTAATTCAGGGAAACTTCCTTAATGAAATAACAAATGTAAAGAAAAATCACTTTTATCTAGCAGTTTTTGTAAATTCAGGTAACCATGTTGTAAATCACTTATCTTCAATGGTCATTGCAACTAGAGAATATAGAGTATTTGCAACCCAAGGAAACAAAGAAAGAAGCTATTTCTTAACAAAAGTAAGCTTAAACTTGAGATAGCATTACTGTTAAAGGTAGATTATATATGCTATGTTCCAGCCATTTTGTGTAAAATGATCAATACTTTCATGTTGTAAAATTATTTTCTCTTCCATCTAAAATGGAAAATTTGTTATCAACACAAGTTTAGTATGTATTTAGATAATTATGTGACATGATAAACGCAAAGCTAGGCGATATTGGTTCAGAAACTGTATTTATATTAATCACTTCAGATACATCTGTACCTACAAAGAATTATCTACAAAAAAATAGCCTCTTGTTGTTCTAAAATCAAAAAATTGCCATAACAGCTTTACTTCAGTAACATAAGAGTAAGCCTCTGATAGCTTCTAAACCTAAATATAATAAAACTATTTGGAGCTTTATTATTAAACATTATTTTTGGTCAATGTGTAACTGTTCATTAGCAGTAAATACAATACGAAATGCACAATGAAACACTTTTGATGAAATAGTCTTTTATATCTTAACTACTCTGGATTATATTTTGGGATTGTGGTAGAAGTAATAATATGGATTCATTGCACAATTTCCTCTTTCTCAGAAATAGGAAAACTACATTTGCTGACCTCTCTTGAAGACAGTTTCAGGACCATAACTGGATTCTGGCCAATGAAATGTAGAGTAGATCTTGACCTTAAAATCATTCCATTTGCCTCTCCAGCCCTCTTCCTTTCCATGGAACCTTAGAAGCCATGTGTTCCAGATGGTAGAGCTGCAGTGAAAGAAGCCGGATCCCTAGACCACTCCTTGAAGAGGACCCTATCAAGGAAAGCTGCCTTATCCACATCACTAACATCATCAAAGAAGAGATCTTTGTTTTGTTAAACCACGGTGATGTTGGACTTTTGCAAAACATAGTCTAACCTGTTATAATAGAGGGCTGCACTGTTAAGTTTGTTAACTAATCAAAATATTAATCAGTAGCTTAAAATCACAATTGCTTAAAAATGAATATGAGCAATAATAATGGAAATGGCTCAAGTGATGATTCACTGTCCTCAAAACCAAAAGAATGAAGTCTACATAAGTGAAATACAAATGATTTTACTTTTAACAGTGGAGTAGTAGAGCATGGAAAACTAACCATTTATATTACTTGGGACATTTTCTGTGTTGAAAGCCAAGAAAACTTCCTGCATACTAAGAGTCTTCACGTCTTCCTCAGAACATCTGAATTATAGGCATTCTCAATTATAAACATAACAATTTTTTTAAAATTCAATAACATGATTTTTCACAGGTCATACTGGCTATTCACATCTGGTTATTTGGATGCCACCATCATATTTTTCGTTATTTTCACTTACTGTTTGTGGTGTTATTGAAGTCAATTTACACCAATTCACATTAGGATGATATATTTTCTGGTAGATATGAAAATAAATACATAGCTATTATAACACAAATTTTCATATACAACTTTAAACTAATCTTGTTACTGCCAGTGATATAAATACTCCTACTAGGAGCCACTCGATAATAAAGGACGGTAGGTTCCCAGGTAATCAAACTACACCCTCCTTTACCCCAAATAGCACCATATTTGTTAAAACATTATTTTATCAGCTGAAGACATTGAATTATTAATTGCATCTGTTCTCTCTATTCAGCCCCCCCCAGCTCATCTACTCCCATTTTTATATCATAACAAGACTTCGTAGTTTTTTGTCTAAAGGTTTTTGGCCTGGAGAAAAGCAGAAGCAGTCTGAAATCTCTTTGATCTTAACTCATGGGATATCCTAGAGAGGAACGTAGGATCAGTGAGGTGTGTAGAAGTATTCCCCAATGGTGACGGAAGAGGTCTGTGAGCCCAACAAGGCTGTGGTAGCAGCAAAGGAGGTGACCAGATTTTGGAGAGATGACTGCTGGGTGCACTGTAGGCTGCATCACAGGCATGAGAGCTGCCAACTGCACTCAGCTTCTTATGGGCCTGGGGGCCACATCAAGTCAGCAGTGATCTATAAGATCTATGAAAAGGCTGGTACTCTCAGTGGAAGAGATGACACGTGGCAGGAGGGTTTGGTTGGGTATGGGAAGGGGGATACAAGTGATACCAAGATTGACTGAGGGTAAATTTGCTGCTAAACTAGTAGAAAGGCACCATAGAATTGGAATTTAGTTGACTTAGAGAAACATCTTAAGTGTGGTGTTCTTTACACACTCAGTTTCTGGGCTATGATTCATGCTTTCTATACCAGCAAAAGTATATTAGTAGAGCCTAAACTTTTTTAGCAGAGTTTTTCTAAGCAAACTGTAAGTTTTGCTTAAAGATGGTAGTAATAGATTTCTCCAACCCAAGTTTTAATATAAATCTCCCATGCCCTCTCTATAAACACACACACACACACACACACACACA
>NW_012101421.1:2690810-2691508 GCF_000951045.1 Mandrillus leucophaeus
GAGGTGCAGGTTGCAGTGAACTGAGATCGCCAACTTGCACTCCAGCCTGGCAACAGAGCGAGACTCCGCCTCAAAAAAAAAAAAAAAAGAAAAAGAAAAAACAAAAAGAATTAGGGGGTGGATGGAGTGAGGGTAATATAACGTGTTCCTAGGGTGAAAAAAAAAGTAAAAAAAGAGTTCTCAGGGCCCTTTAATGTGCAATTGGGTGCAGTAATGCTTTTAAATGAGAAGAACGTGTGCAGTATTTTTCAATCAAGCTTTAAATTGTAAGCCTGGTTGAACGGAATCAGGAGAAAGAGTTACGAAGTCTGTGCTTGAGACCATAGAATTAGGCTCAAAGTCAAATGGATTAAAAGTTTAAAAGGATAAAACAAAATGAACAAGAGAAAAATGTTTTTTATAAAAGATCAGATTCTTGAGCATAACGCCAAAACTACAAAATGTTTTAGAGCTATGACTTCATAAAAATATAAAGCTTCTCAGCATTATCACTCAAGTCAGGAAAAGATACTGCAAACATGGGTAACAAAGACTTTCTGGATTAATATATAAGTAGTTAGAAAAATCAGTAATTAAAAATGAAATACCCAAACAGAAAAGATGAACTAACGACTTGGAACTGGCAACCCCTACAAAAACTGAGAGAGAAAGAGAGGGAGAGAGTGAAAGAAGGAGAGAAGTGGGGTGGGCAGTGGGGG